>NC_080182.1:1356890-1476890 GCF_950295315.1 Erinaceus europaeus | reverse complement strand
TTAGAATAGCCTGCAAATGTCAGCTCCCCCCTTGCTATCCATATTGCAGCCTCCAGTACAAAGACTTCAGTTCTGGAAGGCCAGAAAAGTCCAGTCATTAACTTAAACGGTAAGATACAGAGCAAGGAGCAAGAGTTTTTCACCTCCAATTTGCATGAGCCCTCATGAAGGATGGTTTTTCTTCCACAAAAGATAACATGTGAGACACTTATGAGGGTGAGTGTGACACATTCATGGGATACTCACTTTTTTATAACAAGGATGTTAGTAATTCCATATACCTTCACAGACAAGTATTTTGTTACTTTAAATTGTTGACATGACATTAATTTCTTCTCCTTTATGATGTCAATTTCTTTTCTATCAGAGTAGCCCAGTTTTGTGATGTAATTTGCATATGGCTAAGGAATTGGACATAATTAGCCTATGGACTGATGTCTGGCTGACGTCAGCATGGAGCTTAAGCGCATGCCAGGGAGAAGCGGCTCTTTTGTTGCTACAAGCTGCCTGCTCTCAGTTCTGAAACTGCTCTCTCTCTCTCTCTCTCTCTCTCTCTCTTTTGGCTCCCAGCTTTTCCTGGGAACAGAACACATGTAACTGAGCTAGCTGGTAAACTCCTCTAAGACTCTCCTCAACAGCCATCAGAGTGACCTATACCCCTGCTGATAATTGCTTATTTTGCTATACCTAAAATATCCTGTTCCATACTGCTGGAATAAAGCTTTTGATTGTTTAAACCTTCTCCCAGCTGTGCTACCACGAAATCCTTTAATTTTTTCTAAATACAATAGTTCAGAATTCACTGTCACTTATAAACAGAACTAACTGGGGTGGAATAAGAGGCCAATGTTCTATATTGGCCCTGCTCTTCCCACAGCCAATTTCAACACCGATTCTGAAACTGAACACACATTCCATTTTATTTTTCTCCATGCAGCGGCAATATTTTAGTTAACACTTAGAATCAGAATTTCAAAATGAAGTTGTCTGATAATCTGCACGTTTGATACACAGGTGAGGTAGTCTTAAGGCCAGGAGCTTTGGGAGGACCCTGTAATGTATTACACTGCCCCGTTGGATGGCAGGAGGTTGGAGAGGAAGGGAATGGAAAGAGATTACAGTGATGGAATTGGAAAACATTGAACTGTGATGTCAGGAAAATAAAAACCTTCAATTTCTGATTAACAACATTCTTGTCTGAAGTTCTGAGGATTCTAAACTCCGTCCTCACCACAATATCCTCCTTTAACTAGGGCAAAGACAGCGAGTGCCATTCCACATGCTCCCGTGGGGGTGGGAGTCGCAGAAGAGCCACAGCATTCAGGTGAACTGCTCTGGTTACATAACGTGTGGGGTGATGCTCATAATCCTCATAGGTGAAACACAACATAAAAGGGCTTCTGGGAGAGCAGCAAGTACCATGCCCCTGTTTTAGTACACAAAAATCACTGTAACTGGTTGATTAAAAAATGATGATGGGGACTGGGTGCTAGCACAACGGGTTAAGCGCACATGGCGCAAAGTGCAAGGACTGGCTTAAGGATCCTGGTTCCAAGTCTGGAGAACTCTCAGAAGGCTAGAAATGGGCCTACCCTATGACCCTGTAATTCCTCTCCTGGGGATATATCCTAAGGAGCCCAACACACCCATCCAAAAAGATCTGTGTACACATATGTTCTTGGCAGCACAATTTGTAATAGCCAAAACCTGGAAGCAACCCAGGTGTCCAACAACAGATGAGTGGCTGAGCAATTTGTGGTATATATACACAATGAAATACTACTCAGCTGTAAAAAATGGTGATTTCACCGTTTTCAGTCCATCTGGGATGGAGCTTGAAAAATTCATGTTAAGTGAAATAAGTCAGACACAGAAGGATGAATATGGGATGATCTCACTCTCAGGCAGAAGTTGAAAAACAAGATCAGAAGAGAAAACACAAGGAGAACCTGAACTGGAATTGGTGTATTACACCAAAGTAAAAGACTCTGGGGTGGGTGGGGGGAAAATACAGGTCAAAAAAGGATGACAGAGGACCTAATGGGGGTTGTATTGTTATGTGAAAAACTGGGAAATGTTATACATGTATAAACTACTGTATTTACTATTGAATGTAAAACATTAATTCCCCAATAAAGAAATTTTAAAAAAAAAGGATCCCAGTTCCAGCCCCTGGCTGCCCACCTGCAGGGGGTTGTTTCACAAGCAGCGAAGCAGGTCTGTAGGTGTCTGTCTTTCTCCCCCCCCTCTGTCTCCCAGTCCTCTCTCAATTTCTCTCTGTTCTGTCCAATAACAACAGTAATAACAATGATAAACAACAAGGGCAACAAAAGGGAAAAAATAGCCCCCAGGGGAAGTGGATTCATAGTGCAGGCACTGAGCATCAGCAGTAGGCCTGGAGGCAATTATATATATATATACATTAAAAATTTTAAAAAGATGATGATGTATTGTGATAAAATTATTTCTTGGTACAGCAACTAAATTAAGAACTTAAGGATTTGTTTTTAGCATAGAGAGCACCCCCCTTTCCTAACGTATACCTTATTAAAGTCTTGAAGGCCTCTTCCTAGTCCTAAGACATGAGATGTAATCTGTTAGATAATAGCTGAGAGACATACAGTGTGTGGAATATATACCTAAAATATTTATTTTATTTATTGATTGGGTAGTAGCAGAGAGAAGCCGAGAGGAAAGGGGGAGCTAGAGAGGGAGAGAGACAGGGCTGGGTGGTGGTGCAGTAAGTGCAAGGATAAGTGCAGGACCCGGGTTCAAACTCCCACTCCCTGCCTACAGCAGGGGCGCTTCATGAATGGTGAAGCAGGTCTGTACAAGTCTATCTATCTTTCTCTCCCTCTCAATTTCTCTCTGTCCTACTGAATGAAAGAAAAAAAAAAGGCAGCCAGAAGTGGTGGATTCATAGTGCTGGCACTGAGCACAGAGACTGGAGGGGAAAAAAAATAAAAAGAGAGGGAGAGAGAAAGAGAGGTACCTGAAGACTAGCTACATTACTGGTGAAGTTTCCCCCCACCCCGGCAGGTGGGGACCAGGGGCTTTGAACCTGGGTCTTTGTGCATTATCTAATGTGTCTACTCAACCATGTGAGCTCCTGCCTGGCCCTCCATGTGTGATATATATATATATGTATGGAAGTATCTGTCCATGGGAAAGGGAGTATATTTTGTATGCATGAGCACAGCGGAAAATGATCCAACAACATAAGACGGGGGGTGGGGGCTGGGGGTTACTTTTCTCTACTTTGACTCCTCATTACCTTGACCTGTTGCTTGGTGGTTAAACTTGAAGACATCTGGACATGGAAATATATATAATTTAATGTGCTGCCACCAGGGTTATACCCGGGGCTCAGGGCTGGCACTATGACTCCACTGCTCTGGTAGCCACTTATTCCTCCTCCACCTTCTATTTTATTGGATAGTATAGACAAAAAAAATAGAGAGGGAAGGGGAAGACAGAAAGAGAGAAAGACATTTGTGAAGCATCCCTCCTGCTGCTGGGGAGTGGGAGCTCAAACCTGGATCCTTGCTCATGGTAACGTGTATGTTTAACTGGGGGCCCCATCATCTGCCCCCCAAATGTGTTTTAAATTTTCCTGAAGCCAAGATCAGTGTTATAGGTCACTAAAGACAACGAAGGAACTGGATAGTTAATAGTTAACAACAAAGAATTAAAACGACAATTTTCTGCCTGAAGTGTCCACAAGTGTTTCCATTTCTACACTTCTGCTTCACAACCAATCTGTCTTTATATCAGCTTTCTTAGCCAATAAGCTATTACAGTGGATATCCTCAAACCAAAAAACTTAACCTGAATTTTATTTATTTATTTATTTATTTATTTATTTAGCCTCCAGGGTTATTGCTGGGCTCGGTGCCTGCACCGTGAATCCACCGCTCCTGGAGGCCATTTCCCCCCCTTTTGTTGCTCTTGTTGTTGTAGCCTTGTCATGGTTATTATTGTTGTTGTTGATGTCGTTCGTTGTTGGATAGGACAGAGAGAAATGGAGAGAGGAGGGGAAGACAGAGAGGGGGAGAAAAGACAGACACCTGCAGACCTGCTTCACTGCCTGTGAAGCGACTCCCCTGCAGGTGGGGAGCCGGGGGCTGGAACCAGGATCCTTATGCCGGTCCTTGCACTTTGTGTCACCTGCGCTTAACCCACTGCGCTACCGCCTGACCCCCCTGAATTTTTATTTTTATGCAACCAGACAGACGGATTGTACTGAAAAGAAGTCCACCATTCAGTAGTGATTTTGTATTCAGGTCATGAAAAGATAGCTTCTAAGAAAAACCACTGCACACACTCTGCACGCCCCTCAAATCTGCATGAGAATTCTGTCCCTTGATCTCTTGCTGAATCTGAGTCTGTCAGCGACCACGGTCCTAAAGCAAGATTGCAGAATCAGTCCTCTCATGACCTCCTTCTCTTGTTCTTGTTGAGTCTGAATTCTTTATTCTCGGGACACAACACACACTCCTTCTGCTTGTGCTCATCTCTCTTGGGGTTGGTTCCTGTGTTAGCAGACAACTAGGACCTCCTTACTCTCAAAAACTTGCAAACTTGTTTGTTCCTCCTTAAACTTAAGTGTTTCTTTTTAATAGCAGACTAAAAAGTCACTATCACGACAACAAATATGTATTATTTTAACCTCCAATATTCTTTTTCCTCTCTCTCTTTCTCCCCCCCCCCCCAACACTGATGCAACTTACTATATGTTCAGTTTGGCCCTGAAGTCAAGTGGATTTGATTAAATTGATTTTTGTTTTAAACCAGAGCACTGATCAGCTCTGGCTTAGAGTGGTGCGGGGTATTGAACCGGGGACTTCAAAGCCTCAGGCACGAGAGAGTCTCTTTGCATAACCATTATGCTACCTACCCCTGCCTAAATTGAAAAATTTGTAATGAAACCTACAGACTTTAATTTGGAGTAAATTTTTTAGAAGTTTAGAAGGTGAATATCATTTGTGCTTTCTATTTTATTCAACAGAGTAACACTGCACCTTAGACGGACCCTATTTACAACATGTTCTTTTGTTTTTTTAAATTTATTATTTATTTCTTATTGGGGGGGGGCTAATGGTTTCAGTAAACAGTAAATACAGTTGTTGATACATGTGTATAGTTTTTTCAGTTTTCTACAAAACATTCTCACCTCCTGCCTAGTTTCTCCCTCACCATCAGCATAAGGACCTGGAAGCTTCCCCCTCCCCTCAGAGTCCTTTACCTTGGTGCAACACACCAAACCCAGTCCAACTACTGTATCACATCTCATTTACAGACAAGGATAATGTGAGTGACTAAGTGAATTCGCCTTGTGGCATAGCTTTTCTAGAACTGACTAAAACATAAGTCTTCCTACCTGAAGGTAGTGCTCCCTGTTTATAATGCCTAAGGCATTTTTGGTGGGGACAGAGAATTAGCCCATTTTGATGTCCAGCAACTCAGAAGTCAAAAATAGACTCAGCTTTATTTTGTGGGCTCAAGAAACTTACAAATTTCTAGAAGGCCTAAAACGGGCTTCTCCGTTTTTACATTTTCTGCATAAAATTTGAAAGGATTAGATGAAAAGGGATCTTTAGTCATTTCCCCCTGAACTTTTAGTTTCAACTTGGAAAATAGTTCATTCATTTTCTTCCTTTATTTTTTCTGTAACAATTAGAATAGCCTAGCCTTTACCTACACTTTAAAAATACTAAAATCACATAAGTATTTTGAAAATATTGCAAGAGCTGAGTTACATGTGTTTAGTAAGAAATGATGGTTGTTTGAAGGAGTCCACGATTATCCTTACACCCTGAGAATCGCTGAATGGACCAGAAACTGACATATCCAGGTTTATACCGTGTGGCATATGGATATTTCCATCTTTCCTGCTCAGGCTCGTCCTTGTCCAGTTAGGGATGCATCACATTACACCTGCTGGTGGTGTCGACAGTGACACCTGCGTCAAGAAAAGTGGCCCCTAGAGTTCTCAAAACTGTGTTATGTGAGCAGGAAAAATAGGACTGGATTTTGAAGAAGTGAGAAGAAGATTAATGTTGTTACTGAGGCTATACTTCAGTTCAAGGAGTCAAGCCAGTCATGGAAAATACCGCTCCCTTCATCCATGGCTCTTTCTTGCTAGGACTTAGATGATTGGCACCTGTCATCGTCGCCATCATCATCATCATATTCTTCTTTTCCTTCTCCTCTCTCTCCTCCACCTCCTTCTTGCTTTCAGGGTTATCACTGGGGCTCAGTGCCTGCACTATAAGTCCACTGCTCCTGGAGGCCTTTTGTTGTTGTTGTTTTTATTTTTATTTTTGGGGTAGAACAGAGAGAAATTGAGAGGGGAGGGGGAAGACTGGCTTCATCGCTTGTGAAGCAACCTCTCAGCCCCTGTGGGTGGGGAGCCAGGTGCTTGCATTGGAACCCTTGCGTTGCTTTCATACTATGTGTGCTTAACCTGGTATGCCACTGCCTGGCCTCTCTGCATCCTCTATCCGCAATTTCTTTCTCCTTCCATTCAAGCAAAAATTACCAGTGCATTCATTTGCACTTTTCCACTTCTAAACATCCAGGGAGTTACAGAACCATTGACTTAAGAAACACTCAAATTCTATAGTCCATTCAAGCAAAAATTACCAGTGCATTTACACTTTCCTACTTCTAAACATCCAGGGTGTTACAGAACCACTGATTTAAGAAACACTCAAATTCTATAGTCCTGTACTAGATCTTCCTTTCCATCTCTCAGATTTGCTAAGTTTTTATTACATATCAGAAATTTTATTACTATATTTAAGCTATTACTCTAAGTTATCACCTAGTGAGGGAAAGCATCATCATTTTAGCTCTCATTGAAAGTAAAAAAGCTTCTGAAATGAGAAATTTAATAGGAGACTTTGCATAATGCTGGTATATAGGCTACTTCTCTCTGAGGGTAAGAATGAATGAGAGAAAAGAAAGCTCACCTGCAGGAAGGGCCAGCAGGGATATTTACATGTTGCAATCTTGGAGCTGGTTGAGGGAAGGAGAGAAAATTCTCTTCCGAGAATCTAAGGGAAGCTAGTATTAACTGAGTCTGAAATCATACTACCAAAGCATTGAAAAGAACTCTCCTGGGAGTCGGGCGGTGGCGCAGTGGGTTAAGCACGGGTGGCACAAAGCACAAGGACCGGTGTAAGGATCCCGGTTCAAGTTCCCGGCTCCCCACCTGCAGGGGAGTCGCTTCACAAGTGGTGAAGCAGGTCTACAGGTGTCTGTCTTTCTCTCTCCCCCTCTGTCTTCCCCTCCTCTCTCCATTTCTCTCTATCTTATCCAACAACGACGACATCAATAACTACAACAACAGTAACTACAACAATAAAGCAACAAGGGCAACAAAAGGGAATAAATAAATATTAAAAAAATTTTTTAAAAGAAATCTCAAGCAGATAATTTAATTTCAAGGAGTCTTTTTTTTTTTTCCCCCTCCAAGGTTATTCTGGAGCTCAGTGCCTGCACCATGAATCCACTGCTCCTGGAGGCTATTTTTCCCCCTTTTGTTGTCCTTGTTCTTTTATCATTGTTGTGGTTATTATTATTGTTGTTATTGATGTTGTTGTTAGCTAGGACAGAGAGAAATGGAGAGAGGTGGGGTAGACAGAGAGGGGGAGAGAACCATAGACACTTGCAGATCTGCTTCACTGCTTATGAAGCAACCCCCTTGCAGGTGGGGAGCCAGGGCTCGAACCAGGATCCTTATGCCGGTCCTTGCGCTTTGCGCCATGTGCGCTTAACCCGCTGCGCTATGGCCTGACCCCAATTTCAAGGAGTCTTAAGTTGTTCATTCTTCAAGTGAATGAAAGAAACCAATGGAAATCCTTCCTGGAAGAATTTGACGTGTATTTGTGATGTCCAATATGGTGGCTATTAGCCACTAGTGATTTTTTTTAAAAGATTTATTTATTTGTTTAGTTTTATGAGTGAGAATGAAAGAGAGAACGGACATTGTTCAGTTCTGGCAGACGGCATTACTAGAGGGATTCAACCCGGGTCCTTGGGGACCTTAAGCATGCAGATCTTATGCTCTACAGAGAGGCTGTCACTTAAATTCCAGACAATGACATGTTATAGTATTGTGCGACCTAGTGTCTGAAACACAAGGATTTATAAAAGATGTCTTGACTCAACGAAATAAAGTAGATATAGTGGTAGTGAGATGAAACTAAAACCTCCTTTTGATCACTTACGAATGTGAGAATCTGGGTGCTTGAAAACCACTTAGACTGAGTCTGGGAATCTAGAAGCTTTAAATGCTAAATTATGGAGCATTTCACCTTGGGCCTCAGAGCCTCTAGAGTAGCAGGAGCCACTTGGACTGAGTCTGGGAACCTAGAAGCTTTAAATGCTAAATTATGGAGCATTTCACCTTGGGCTTCAGAGCTTCTGGAATAGCAGGAGCCACTTGGACTGAGAATTCATTGTGTGTGACTAATGAGGACTTGCACAAAACCTTTACTTGGATGACCCATAGTTCTGTGGAAATTAGAACTTCACGCAGAATAACATCTTTTTTTTTTTTTTGGATATCTTTAATTTATGAAATGGTTACTTCTGACCTTTTAAAATTAAACTCATTTTTAAAAATAAAGTTGCAATGCTATCTGAAAGTAATAGGATCATTTTCTGAGTCCCAAGAGAAGACAGTATCATTTGGGAGATTCCACAGTAAAGACTTTTCTGGGTGAATTTCCACCTTTTTAGATCTCACCAAATCTCTCTCTTTCTCTCTCTCTCTCTCTTTTTTTTTTTTTCCCCTCCAGGGTTATTGCTGGGCTCGGTGCCTGCACCATGAATCCACCGCTCCTGGAGGCCATTTTTCCCCCTTTTTGTTGCCCTTGTTGTTGCAGCCTCGTTGCGGTTATTATTGCCATTGTTGACGACGTTGCTTTGTTGTTGGATAGGACAGAGAGAAATGGAGAGAGGAGGGGAAGACAGAGAGGGGGAGAGAAAGACAGACACCTGCAGACCTGCTTCACCGCCTGTGAAGCGACTCCCCTGCAGGTGGGGAGCCGGGGCTCGAACCGGGATCCTTACGCCGGTCCCTGCGCTTTGCGCCACCTGCGCTTAACCCGCTGCGCCACCGCCCGACCCCCCTCTCTCTTTTTTTTTAACTGCCATCAGGATTATCACTGGAGCTTGGTGCTGGCACTATGAATTTACAGCTCTTGGTGGCCATTTCTTCTTTTTTTTCCCCCTTTCTATTTTGTTTCATAGGATAGAGAGAAACTGAGAGGGAGAGGGGGAGATAGAAAAGGAGAGAGAAAGACAGACACCTATAGACTTGCTTCACTTCTCATGACGTGTCCCCCACTGAAGGTGGAGAGCGAGTGCTCAGACCCAGGTCCTTGCACATGCTAACCAGTTGCACCACCACCTTGCTCCCGACTCATCAACTTTTTACGTATCTCTGAGGATGTTTTCCTTTATTGGAGAGTTAGAATTTGGGTACTTTATTTGTCGAGCTTTAACAGATACAGAAAATGGGGCTATTGTTCCAGGTTTTCACAGCTCCAACACTGTAGAAGCACTTACTGCATAATGTAACTTAATACATAAATATTAAATTTCATGAGAAAATACTTTATGACTTTGTATACTTTTAATTTTCTATCTGTCCCCAATCACCTTCATATAAATTCCTCTTATTTAGCATTTCTCTTTTCCTTCTGTTTACATAAGGGATAAATGAAATATGGTCCCATCATAAAGTATATTTTAATGAAATATTGTTAGAGTGTGGCAAGGCACTGAAGGTGTGTGTGTGTGTGTGTGTGTGTGTGTGTGTGTGTGTGTGTGCGTGCAGATGTGAAGGAAGAGGGAAGTTTGAAATGAATAGAAAAGTTGTGGAATTATGTAATTGGTAATTCACATTACCTTTACAACATTACACAGTAGATTATTTTATATTTATGAGTGAGGAAACAAAAACTATGAGAGGCCAGGTACCTTTCCCAAGACCCTTCAATGGCATCTTGTCAACACCTCTCTGGAAAAAAATGCTCTTGTTAGTGTGTTTCTGGGTAGTCTTTGCAATCACCTCATAATGATGAATTAAGTGGTGACTTTCAGTCCTCATCTTTCTTGACCCATCAGTAACATTTAACTGATCACTGTCTTCTTCTTAACAGACTTTTTGTACTTGGCTTCTAGAACATGCAGACCTCTTGATTTCCTTCCCAAATCACTAGACATATAGGCCATCTCCTCAAGCAAGTAAGGAGTGTCGCAACTCTGAGTCCTTGAGAAACTTCTCTTCTTTAGTTATGCTCAGACTCTCTGGCAGGTTCTATCAAACATGGTGGCCTGACATTTAAAGTCAGATAATTTTGGGTTGTAATGAAATAATGCTGTGAGTTATAGGATATTGAGAAGAATATCTGATTTCTTTTTTTAATTTTTAAATATTTATTTATTACCTTTTGCCTTTTGTTGCCCTTGTTGTTTTATTGTTATAGTTATTATTGTTGTTGTTATTGATGTTGTTGTTGTTGGATAGGAACAGAGAGAAATGGAGAGAGGAGGGGAAGACAGAGGGGGAAAGACAGACACCTGCAGACCTGCTTCACCGCTTGTGAAGCGACTCCCCTGCAGGTGGGGAGCTGGAACCAGGATTCTTACTCTGATCCTTGTGCTTGGCGCCACTTGCGCTTAACCCACTGTGCTACCGCCTGACTCCCTAGTTTAATTAATCCAAGATAATAAGTTAATTAAACATTAAAAAATATTTTGTATGAATTCCGTTGAAAATTGTCATTTGAATATTCTATGATCTTTCAAATCTGGGTCCATCCATCCATCCCTTCCCATTTAAAATAGATTATTAAAGCACTGGTTATATATTTAAAAAATAAAGTTTCAGAAAAATCTCCTGGCTCTAGAAGTACTAAAACCCATCATTAATAGAAGACTCAGAATTGTAACTATTCTAATAAAGGATTTAGACATACTCACTTTTGGACTGACTCTGAAGGTGGTCCACTATTTTTGAAAGAACTATTTCATATTATCAAATTTTAATTTTTAAAGTAGCACAAAGGCATGCTTTCACAGATCTGCTATCACCTGTAAGCACATTTTACCAGCTCAGTAGCTCTATGTGGCTAGTGATCACCCTGTTGGCCAACACTGATATTGAACATTCTACTGAACATAGACCAGAATATCACAAAAGTTTAACTGAACAATTCTCGCTGAGACATAGCTTCTAATAGCCTACATAAAAATGGTAAGAATAGGGAACCGGGCGGCAGCACACTGGGTTAAGTACACATAGTGTGAAGCACAAGGACAGGCACAAGGATCCCTGTTCGAGCCCAATGGCTCCCCACCTGCAGCGAAGGAGGAGGTCGCTTCACAAGTGGTGGAGCAAGTCTGCAGGTATCTCCCTTTCTTTCCCCCTCTATCTTCCCTTCTTCTCTCAGTTTCTCTCTGTCCTATCCAACAAAAACAACAAATGGGGAATCCACAGGAGCAGTGGATTCCTGGTACAGGCACCCAGCCCCTGCAATAACCCTGGAGGAAAACCAAAAACCCAAACAAACAACAACACACACACACACAAAACACCAAAATCTCTAAGAACAGTTTTGACAGGGATGCAAACTCAAATGACTTTAGAGATCAGGAAGGTAAAATATATGAGTAAGGCAATGTGGGGTTAGAAGAAAGAGAGGGAGAGGGAGAGGGAGAGGGAGAGGGAGAGGGAGAGGGAGGGAAAGAGGGGGGAGAGAGAGAGAGAGAGAGAGAGAGAGATGAGGTTGAATTGTACAGTACGGAGTCCATTCAGAGGAATGTCTGTCTAAACATATACACTGAATGTTTCATCTAGGTATGTGCCTACACTTTGGTTAAGTTTAGCCAAATCTCAAATCTCTAAAGAGGCTAGTTTATCTCATCTTCCAGATAAAGAAAACAGACTTGAAATTCAAATTATTCTGAAATCCAAACAACCTCATGCACCACTGACCGTTTAATGACCTTATAGAATAAAAGCACATATTTTGGATATAGTCTGTCTTCCTAGCTTCCCCTTCCAATTCAGTTTTTCTCTGTAAATAAATAAATAAATAAAATACTAATAAATAAAAAATTAAAAAGAGTTTGAGAACTATATGAGCTGGAGTCACAAATTTGGAAGGCTATTTAGTTAGTAATTACAGAAGGCATCTTTACAAATTTCAGTTTGGCCTTTTTTTTTTTTTACTTGGAATTCACTTTTGAGGAGCTTCTTGTGCTTCAGAATGTACACACACATCTTTCAATGAAATACTTTAATTTATTATAATGACAGAGGGAAAGATATAAAAGGAAAGCTACACAGAAGGAAAAGCCAGAGGACCACTCAGCTCTGGCTTCTGGTGGTGCTGGAGACTGAACATAGGACCTCAGAGCCTCAGGCATGAGAATCTTTTGAATAACCATTGTGCTCTCTCTCCAGCCCTCAATTACATCTTAAAGAATGATTTATTTTTAACATTTAATGCAGGGAACTGAACCCATGCCACTGAACACGTGCTACATGCTGAGGGTATTGCCTGAATTTTTCCTGTACTTCTCTCTTCGGTTTGAATAGGTGGGTAATATTAGAGGCATCGACTGCCCCCTCTCCAGATTCAAAGGAGGGCCCGAAACCTTACATCAGGCTCAACCTGACGCTGTTGACTGGCTACGGAAGAAGGGCAAATGCTAGAAGAAGAAGAATTAGAGGCATGTACGGAAAGTCTAGAGAAGTCAAAGGTCTCACAAGACCCAAAGTTTCACATGTAAAGTCTTGGTAAAGTTTATTTTTCACTCTTTGAAACCTTAATACCCAGATTTTCCTAACACCTGTCAGGCTGCTGTGACTCTGTAGCCCTGCCTGCTGAGAAAATACGTCTAAAATAACAGGTCCCTAAGGGCAACCCAAAGTCCTTCTGAGAAGCTCTCCTAAGCTTAAAAATGTCATGGAGAAGTGGGTGGGGCGAGCAGTGCCATCTTTGTCTTCCTGATAAAGTAACTTCAGCAGAGGAAGGCTATTCACCCAAAGCCACAAAGAAGAGTTTCTAATTGTAAGTAGAACTCAGAGCTCCACCTTGGAAGAAGATGCAGGGAACTGAGTAACCTGCTTCTGAAAGGCTTTTCTTTTCAACAGCTGAGGAGTCTCCAATTTCAAATGCAAGGGGGTGACTTTGTGCAGGAAGTGGTCAGAATTTCATTCTTTGTGACTCCCTAAGGACACAAGTCCTGCTGAGAAAAGGTGACCAACTAGAAGCAAATAGAAGGAAAACAATAAGAACCCTTCCATTGTCTATCAGGCTAGGAGCCTGAAGAGCTCCTTACACCCCCCTTAAAACACACACTGCCCCAAGAATTAAGAATCAGCTCAAGTGAATTTTTCTCCCTGTCCATAGTGATCTGTTTCTAATAAAATGAAAACAAAAAACAAACAAAAACAAAAGCATTTGCTTTAGTTAACTTTATAGATGACTTTCTTCAAAATGATCTGTTCTGACAGTCTCCAACTTCTTTCCTCTACATATTACAGCAGGGAAAAAAAAAAACAATGAAGTTAAATTCCGTCTGCAGAAAAATCTCATAAAGTTTCTCCTATGTCTCCAAAGAAATATTACCAGGCTAAACTTCAGAAGGTGATGGTCACAGTATTTCCAGTGTCAGAAAACCAATGCAATTCAGGTCCATCAGTATTCTTTGGAGTTTTCTTTCAATAGACAGAGCTGCAGTAACTGGGTAAGGTGAAGGAAACTAGATGAATGTCAGGATGAGGTTAGAGACTGGGTCGCCAGTGAGGTTAGCTGGCTACCAGCACCACATCTTTGCTACCTTGGAAATCATGGCCAATGTAGGGGCACCATTTTCCCAGCTGAACCACCAGTCCACAGTCTTTGGGAACAGAGCTTCATGGCAAAGATGGAGGGAGAGAGAGAGAGACTTTCTACTCTGTCCACAACTGTCTCTTAAGTGCTCTGATAATCCAGAGGATTATTCCAAGTGGCAAAAGAGCTCCAGGAGCTCCCTTGCATTATCAAGATAGTGCTTGGACCAGACAGAAGTTCTGCCTTCTAAACCCCCACGCCTATGGACATGTCATTTTTGATAAAGGGGATCAAAATATTAAATGGAAGAAGGAGTTTCTCTTCAATAAATGGTGCTGGGAAAACTGGGTTGAAACATGCAGAAGAATGAAACTGAACCATTTTATCTCACCAGAAACAAAAATCAACTCCAAATGGATCAAGGACCTGGATGTTAGACCAGAAACTATCAAATACTTAGAGGAAAACATTGATGGAATACTTTCCCACCTAAACTTCAAGGGCATCTTTGATGATACAAACCCAATTGCAAAGAAGACTAAAATAGAAACAAATCAATGAGACTACATCAAGTTGAAAAGCTTCTGCATAGACAAAGAAACTATCACACAAAGAGACCCCTCACAGAATGGGAGAAGATTTTCACATGCCATATATCAGACAAGAGACTAGTAACCAATATATACAAAGAGCTCAGCAAACTTAGCAACAAAAATCCAAATGACCCCATCCAAAAATGGGCAGAAGATATGAACAGAACATTCACTACAGAAGAGATCCAAAAGGATAACAAACACGTGAAAAATTGCTCTAGGTCACTGATTGTCAGAGAAATGCAAATTAAGACAACACTAAGATACCACCTCACCCCTGTAAGAATGGCATACATCAAAAAGGACAACAGCAACAAATGCTGAAGAGGCTGTGGGAACAAAGGAACCTTTCTGCACTGCTGGTGGGAATGTAAATTGGTCCAACCTCTGTGGAAAGCAGTCTGGAGAACTCTCACAAGGCTAGACATGGACCTTCCATATGACCCAGTAATTCCTCTCCTAGGGATATACTCCAAGGACTGCATAACACCCAACCAAAAAGAGGTGTGTACTCCTATGTTGGGTAGTTGCCATCTCCCCCTGGCTTCTTCTTATCCATATGGCTATATAGGGATTTACTGATCCAAAGGTCTGGTCTATTTACATAAATCACTTTTACATAAAGCACTCCAGGGCATTGGTGGTTCAGTTATAGGATTCTCGCCTGTTCCGCCCCCTCCTTGTCACACTCTGATTTTCACCAGTCACTTTTCTCTCCACCCTCTCTATATCACATCCTGTTTCCACCCTACTTGGAGAGTATAAAAACAGCTGCTCTTCTGATTAAAGACACTTGGAAATTGCTTTCCGGCTCCGAGAGTTCCAGAGTGTATCTCCTGCGGAAGTTGGTGCAGCACGCGTTCCTGATCCCTCTCCCACACAGCAGCCTAGATCAGCTCCAGTTGAGTTCTCTCCAACCCAGAGAGCACTAGCTCGGGAAGAAGTACCCTCAGGCTATCCCGGCACTCCTATGTTCATAGCAGAACAATCTGTCATACTAAAACCTGGAAGCAACCCAGGTGCCCAACAACAGATGAGTGGCTGAGAAAGCTGTGGTCTATATACACAATGGAATACTACGAGCTCTTAAGAACAGTAAACCCACTTTCTCTGACCCATCTTGGATGGAGCTAGAAGGGATTATGTTAAGTGAGCTAAGTCAGAAAGATAAGGATGAGTATGGAATGATCCCACTCTTAAACAGAAGTTGAGAAAGAAGAACAGAGAGGGAAACTCAAAGCAGGATTTGACTGAATTTGGAGTAGGGCACCAAAGTAAAAATCCCTGGGTTGAGGGTGAGGGTGGATGTTCGGCTTCATGGGGTGAGGGGTGGGGTGGGGGGTGGAATGAGACACAGTTTTCTGGTAGTGGGGATGGTGTGTATGTACACTCCTATTAATCTGTAGTCATATAAATCACTATTTAATTAATATGAGAGGGGAAAAATTGATTGAATGTCTCAAACTTTTAATGCACAGACTATAGGCTGAGTCTTTGATATGTTGACTCTCTTAAAAGCTTAGACCAGGGAGAACAGAAGCAACCGGTGGCACAGCTATATACAAATAATGCCAAAGAACATAAATTATGGTGATGTTGTGTATGTTACAGCAAATCCTAACAAAGGGATTTTTCAAAGTTAAACCAATTGCCAAATAATGTGATTATAGCAATAACTATCTATTGTCTTCTTAAACCCTAAGACAGCAGGAACCTCCCACTTCCTCTATAGAGCCTCTATTTCCCCCAGTCCTGGAACCTCTAGAGTGGGGCTCACTTTCCTGCATGCTTCTCTCAATTCATACCAAATGATATCAAATCTGCTTGTCCCAACCTAATCAACACAAGGAGTACCACCTCAGCATGCTTCATTTCAGACTGTGCCCAGAGACATCAGGCGTGGATTGTCAACCCTTCAGCCTCATTACTCAGGTGAGACCTTTCCTTTCATAGGATTCTCTAATTCCATTCCAGGTGGTTCACTTCCTAACAAAGTCCCAAAACCTAGATATAGACCAGGTCCCATAAGATAGAGCATATGTTCACAAGTATCCATAAATTAGGGCAAAATATATACCTGAAAGCAAAAGTATACAATAATCTGTAGTGAGTCAGTATGAAGTCCATAATGAAATAGTATCTACTTAGACTTAGATACCCTCCTCACCTACTTCCTATTATACTTCCCTCACTCACTGCCAAGCTAACCTTATCAAAACAAGGACTGCAAAAGCTGAATAAGGGCAAGAGACTAGCATACTTAAACAATGACTCTTTAGTCACTATCAGGCCACCCCATCAGCTGGGGCCCTAGTCAGGGTGTCCTGAGACTCCCAAACCGATATGACAGGCCTAGAACTCGAATAAATCACTCTCTCCATTGTTACTGGTCATCTCTATCAGGAACAACAAAACTGACCCCTTTGTGGGCCCCCATAGGACCTTGCCCTCAACTTGGATCAACAAAGGTATAGAATGTTCCATCCTCCAAAGGGAGACTGGACAACATACTCTGTACTACTGAGGAAGATGGGTCCTGATATTGGGGCAGCTTGGAACGTTCCTACTCATGACCACAGAATGTGAGCTCAGATCTACAGGGATGCAGAGGTCACATAGGATCCTAAGCTGAATATGGGCCCCAGATCAGATCAAATAGATGGGGTTCACAGTCAACAGTATTTATATACCTTTCCAATATTTGGTAGCTACTCTCTTCCCTGATCCAGCTTTCTGGTCCTTTTTCCAGCCATGACATCATCTCCCCAGACAATAACTAGGATCCACCTGCATATCAGATTTCAGGCCCAGAAAGAAAAGAAAAAAAAAACAACTAGTATAGCCACAGGCCCTTTGGAATATAACTAAAATATGCCTACTAGCTATCTACAAAACAGAGTACCCCCCCCTCCCCAACTCTTCATCTGCACTATTCCAGCCTTTAGGTTCATGATTGTTGGTCTGCTTCTAAATTCTGCTTCTAAGACCCCTTCTATTGCATTGCTTGCCGCTGTGGTCTATTTACATAATCATTGTTTTGCCTGCATTGGTTTAATCCCCACTGGTTCTGCTATTTTTCCTTCTCCCCACCCCCTATCCTATGTACTTCCTCTTCCTGACACTTCTGCCTCAAAAGATATATAGGACAGGATTGTGATTAGAGGTTAGGTTGTTGAAGTGCATCCCTGCTCGTCAATAAAGATTGAACTGCATTCCCAGCTTGGCCATGAGTCCCTGGTCGTCTCTCTCCTGCCCTCAAAGCTAGCCCGGCACATGATTAGTCAACAATTTGTTTGGCTTTATATGTTAACTCTCTTTTCAACCACCAGGTTCCAGATTCTAGCATGATGCCAACCAGAATTCCCTGGACAGACAACCCCACCAATGTGTCCTAGAACTCCGATTCCCCAGAGCCCTTCCCCACTAGGGAAAGAGAGAGACAGACTAGGAGTATGGATCGACCTGTCAACACCCATGTTCAATGGGAAAGCAATTATAGAAGCCAGATCTTCCACCTTCTGCATCCCACAATGACCTTGGGTCCATACTCCCAGAAGGTTAAAGAATAGGAAAGCTGTCAGGGGAGGGGATGGGATACAGAGTTCTGGTGGTGGGAATTGTGTGGAGTTGTACCCCTCTTATCCTATGTTTTTGTCAGTGTTTCCTTTTTATAAATAAATAAATAAATAAGTTCTGCATTGTGAATGCCAACTGGAGTGAAAAATGGGGCCTGAGGAACTCAGTGAGGAAGCTACAAAGTGGGACTTGTGCTTCTCATCTCTTATGTGCTTCCTTTTGAAATACATTAATTACATTCCCAAACCTAAATGTTGGGTGCGGTCTTGGCAAAACTGAATGCCAGTGATCACTGCTGAGTCTTGGAATGACTTCAATAAGCATAACCAGAGTAAATCCAGAAACCCCCAAGATTTATGTTCAGAGAAAAGGGGTGCAAGTGGTAAAAAGAAACAGAAGCCCTATTCCTCAACTGCCCCCCCAATTTTGCCAAATTCCTCTTTTTCCTGTACCAGCAAATGTCCCAATTGGTAGAGATTTTTGGATCTGAAAAGAAAAAAAAGAAAAGGGTGGAGGGGATGTGAAGATGCAGGAGAAGTGAAGGTGTGAATTTTAGCCTTGACTTAACTGCTTGATTTTGAGTCTGAGCAAAAATGGCAATGACAGTCCCTCCTCTGCAGATCTGATGGAAGAACTAATAAGATTGCTACAAGTTAGAAATTGTAGAACAATCTTTTTTTTTGTTTAATGCAGTGCCAGGAAATGGTCCCAAGTGCTCTGTGAATATACACATTAATGGTGGGCAGACTCCCCGACCCAAATTTCCTTCTACGTCATTTGAAAGAGAAGAACTGGAGAGAGAAAAAAAGAAGAAAGAGAGGGAGAGAAGACACCAAAGAATCACTCCATCACACAGAGTTTTCTTGGTCCTGTCAATGGTGCTCTCAGGTAGTGTCACTGATCAAACCCAGTGCTTCACCCGTGGTCAAGCATGCACTTCACTCGACCAATAAATGAATCTTAATTCCATCCTTTCCCTCCCCTATTTTCATCTGGTATCTCAATAAGTCTCCAAATCACACCTTTGCTCTCTTATCCTAATTCCAGTGTATACAAGGCCCTTATTGTCTCTTTTCAGGACCACAGGAACATTATAACTTCCTTTTTTTCAGCTAAGTTCATGGGATTAATTTAACTATAGGAAACACAAGTCTGGTCTTCTTTCTTGTCTGATTTCCCAGGATGGATGCACTATATAGAGGCTATTTTTTCCTTCCATTTCCACACTCATAAAGACTCTCATCCATGTAAACATGCATTGATATAATTCTGAACATCCTGATGGTGTAGGCATTCATCTTTGTACTCCCAGAACCAACCATGGTGCTTCACAGAGAGTAGGTCATAACCATGTGCTGGGACACAAAGACAGCCTTAATAAATACTTGATTAGTGAAATCACAAGAAGGTATTTTTTATAACCATGAGGTGGTAATGTTAGAAATTAGTTACATTCTCTTAAAGAAGCTTGGTGGAACTTTGATGGGTATTGCATTAAATTTGTATATGGCTCTGGGGAGAATATTCATTTTGATGATATTTATTCTTCCAATCCATGAGCATGGGATATCTTTCCATTTCTTGGTATTAGTTTCTATTTCCTTGAGTAGTGACTCCTAGTTTTCAGCATACAAGTCTTTCACTTCTTTGGTCAGCTTTATTCCTAGGTATTTGATTGATTTTGCTGAAACAGTAAATGGGAGTGATTTCTGGATGTCTTCTTCAGATTTAGTGTCTGCATAAAGAAATGCCACTGATTTTTGTACATTGATTTTGTAGCCTGATACCTTGCTATATTGCCTAATAACTTCCAGTAATTTTCTGCTGGATTCTTTAGGTTTTTCTATGTATACTATCATATCATCTGCAAATAGTGAGAGCTTGACTTCTTCCCTTCCAATCTGTATTCCTTTGATTTCTTTCTCTTGCCTGACTGCTATGGCAAGAACTTCCAATACTATGTTGAAGAGTAACGGTGACAGTGGACAGCTCTGTCTAGTCCCCGATCTGAGGGGGAATGCTTTCAGCTTCTGTCCATTGAGTATGATGTTGGCTGTAGGTTTGCTATATATAGACTCCACTATCTTGAGGAATTTCCCATCTATTCCCATTTTTTGTAGAGTTTTGAGCATGAAGAGGTGTTGGATTTTGTCAAAGGCTTTCTCTGCATCTATTGAGATAATCATGTGGTTTTTGGCTTTGCTTTTATTGATGTGGTGAATGACATTGATTGACTTACGGATGTTGAACCAGCCTTGCTAACAAACATATGAAAAACTGCTCTAGGTCACTGATTGTCAGAGAAATGCAAATTAAGACAACACTAAGATACCACCTCACTCCTGTAAGAATGGCATACATCAAAAAGGACAGCAACAACAAATGCTGGAGAGGATGTGGGGACAGAGGAACCCTTTTACATTGCTGGTGGGAATGTAAATTGGTACAGCCTCTGTGGAGAGCAGTCTGGAAAACTCTCAGAAGGCTAGACATGGACCTTCCATATTACCTTCCAGTAATTCCTCTCCTGGGGTTATACTCCAAGGACTCCATAACACCCAACCAAAAAGAGGTGTGTACTCCTATGTTCATAGCAGCACAATTCATAATAGCTAAAACCTGGAAGCAACCCAGGTGCCCAACAACAGATGAGTGGCTGAGAAAGCTGTGGTATATATACACAATGGAATACTATGCAGCTATCAAGAACAATGAACCCACCTTCTCTGACACATCTTGGACAGAGCTAGAAGGAATTATGTTAAGTCAGCTAAGTCAGAAAGATAAAGATGAGTATGGGATGATCCCACTCATCAACAGAAGTTGAGGAAGAAGATCTGAAAGGGAAACTAAAAGCAGGACCTGATCAAATTGTAAGTAGGGCACCAAAGTAAAAACCCTGTGGTGAGGGATAGACATGCAGCTTCCTGGGCCAGTGGGGGGTGGGAGTGGGTGGGAGGGATTGGTTACAGTCTTTTGGTGGTGGGAATGGTGTTTATGTACACTCCTAGCAAAATGTAGACATATAAATCAGTAGTTAATTAATATGAGAGGGGGAAAATCAATTGTATGTCTCAAACTTTCTCAAAACACAAACTGAATCTTTTTAATATATAGGCTGTGTATTTGATATGCGGACTCTCTCAAAAGCCTAGACCAAGTAGATTAGAAGCAACCAATAGCACAGCTATATACAAGATACTGGATACTGTACAGCAAACCATAACAAAAGGACTTTTCAAAGTTAACCCAATTAACAAATAATGTGATGATAACATTAACTATCGATTGTCTTTTTGAACCCTAAGGCAGCAGGAACCTCACATCTCCACTATAGAGCCCCTACTTCCCCCAGTCCTGGAACCCTTGGATAGGGCCCACTTCCCCGTATGCGTCTCCCAATCCAAACCAAATAATATTGCATCTGCCGATCACAACCTAACCAACACAACGATTGCCACCTCAACATGCTTCACCTCAGACTGTGTCCGGAGACTTCACGTGTGGAATGACAACCCTTCAGCTTCATTACTCGGGTGAGACCTTTCCTTTTATAGTACACTCTAATTTCATCTCAGGTAGTTCACTTTCTAACAAACTCCCATAACCTAGATATACACCAGTTTCTGTGAGAGAGAGCATATGTTCACACCTATCCGTAAACTACTGCAAAATATATACCTGAAAGAAGTACACTAGAGGTTGCAGTGAGTACCCCCCTAATACTTCCTCTCCACTATTCCAAGCTTTGGGTCCATGATTGCCCAACAATTTCTTTGGCTTCGTATGTTAACTCTCTTTTCAGTCACCAGGTTCCAGATGCCATCAGGATGCCGGCCAGGCTTCCCTGGACTGAAGACCCCACCAATGTGTCCTGGAGCTCAGCTTCCCCAGAGACCCATCCTACTAGGGAAAGAGAGAGGCAGACTGGGAGTATGAACTGACCAGTCAACACCCATGTTCAGCAGGGAAGCAATTACAGAAACCAGACCTTCTACCTTCTGCAACCCTCAATGACCCTGGGTCCATGCTCCCAGAGGGATAGAGAATGGTAAAGCTATCAGGGGAGGGGGTGGGATATGGAGATTGGGTGGTGGGAATTGTGTGGAGTTGTACCCCTCCTACCTTATGGTTTTGTTAATTAATCCTTTCTTAAATAAAAAAAAAAACTAGTATAGCCACAAGCCCTTTGGAATTTAACTAAAACATACCTACTATCTATCTTCAGAAAAGAGGACCCCCTGCATCTTCATCTCCACTATTACAGCCTTTAGATTCATGATTGTTCTGCAACTTGTTTGGCTTTATATGTTAACTCTCTTTTCAGCCACCAGGTTCCAGATGCTAGCATGACGTCCAAACTTCCCTGGACAGACAACCCCTCCAATGTGTCCAGGAGCCCTGCTTCACCAGAACCCCACCCCACTAGAGAAAGAGAGAGACAGGCTGGGGGTATGGATTGACCTGCCAATGCCCATGTTCACGAGGGAAGCAATGACAGAAGCCAGACCTTCCACCTTCTGCATCCCACGATGACCTTGGGCCCATACTCCTGGAGGGTTAAATAGTAGGAAAGCTATGAGGGAAGGGGATGGGAGACAAAGTTCTGGTGGTGGGAATTGTGTGGAGTTGTACCCCTCTTATCCTATGGTTTAGTCAGTGTCTACTTTTTATAAATAAAAAAGAAAAAAGAAAAAAAAGAAAAAAAAGAAATTAGTTACAAAAAGAAACAAAGAAATACACCTAAACCATAGAGACTAAACAATATACTGGATAACACCTGGGGCAGTGAAGAAATCAAAAAGGAAATAAAAAATTACTTGAACAACAACAGAAATGAAGAGACCAATTACCAGACCCTGTGAGATGCAGCAAAGGCTGTTCTAAAAGGGAAATTTATAGTAATACAGACCCATATTTAAAAAAAAAAAATAGCAAAGATCTCAAGTAAACTACTTAACATTGTAGCGGAATCTACTAGAAACAAAGCAACAAGGAGACCCAAAAGTCAGCAGGAAGAATGAAATAGTCAAAATGAAAGCAGAAATTAATGAGATAGAACACAGAAAGATATTAATGAAGTCTAGAGCTTGTTCTTCAAAAGGATAAATAAAATAGAGAAACCATGGGCTAGACTCATGAGAGAGGGGGAGAGGGAGAGGGGGAGGGGGGGGAGCGAGCTATGATAAAAATGATCAGGAATGAGAGAAGTGAAATTACAACTGAAGATGGGGAGATAATTAAAAAGTAAACATGAATATTATGGCATCTCTATGGAAATAAACTGGATGATCTAGATGGTTGGATGCATTTCTAGAATCATTCCACCTACCAAGACTAACACAGGAGGTAGTAGATTGCTTAAACAAACCAACCACTAGTATAGAAATAGAATCATTAATCAAAAATTTTCCCAACAGTAAAAGCCCTGGCCCATATGACTTTACTAACACATTCTGTAAGACCTTAAAGGAAGAAATAACACCAACTCTCATAAAACTTTTCCAGAAAACTGAAGAGTGCGCAAACACATTCTATGAGGTTAACATCACTTTGATTCTCAAGCATGAAAGGATTTTTTTTTTAAAGAACAAAAACTATAGACCTATTTTCCTGATAAACACTGATGCAAAGATCCTTGACAAAATCTTGACAGATTGAATACAAGAACATATCAAGAGAATAATTCACCAAAACCAAGTAGGATTCATCCCTGGGAAACAAAGATAGTTCAACATCTACAAATAAGTCAGTATTATTCATCATATCAACAAAAGGAAAGATAAGAATCACATGGTTGTATCCATTGATGCAAAAAAAAAAAAAGCATTTGACAAGATCCAATACCCATTTACGATAAAGATCCTCCAGAATTTGGGGACAGAAAAAGAGTTACTCAATATAGTAAAGGCAAACATGGAAACGCAACAATTTCTTTACTTCATTCTGTGTTCTTGGAGCTGTTTTGCAAGGCTAGAACCTGTAAAGGTAGGGACAACAGCTCCAGAGATATCTGTGCCCAACTGAAAAACTGACTTATAGGCAATAGTCATTTGGGGGTACTTTGATCCACTTTAGCAACTTTAGTAGGATCAAAGTGTGGCCTTAGCAGATTGCCTCCTGGAACTCCAAGCTCCATTAATATTAAGTCATTCAACTCATTGAATTCCCCAGTCAAATATCCTTGTAGCCCTAGTGGATGTCTCTCTCACACACTCCTTCTCAAGAGCCACAACTAGACACAGAACCCCTACTGTCACAGACCATACAATGCGTCTGTTCTAAAGAGTGTGAGTTGCATTAATGGAAAGCCAACAGAAAGGCTGGTGAAGGCTAACTTCTTAATACTAAAGTCCCAGCAGGGGAGGGGAATATGGCTACTGGTCCCCCACTCCCTCCTTGCCATGCTGAGGTTTGGGCAGGACTGTGTTTCATGTTCCTTTATAGCCACAGTTCTTAGAGCAATGTGGGAGGGCTCACGGTTCTACAGCTTTTTTTTCTTTTTTACCAGAGCTTTGGTCTATGGTGCAGTGAGGGATTGAACCTGGGACTTTGGAGCCTCAGGCATGAGAGCTTCTTTGCATAACCATTATGCTGTCTACCCCACCCAATTCTACAACTTTAACACTCAGGAAACCTGATTTCTTTTCTTTGTCCCTTTGGACCTGGGATGGTAAGCATTCCCTTCTATTAGTTCCTGGACAGTTCACTATTCCTCTACATTTGCAACAGTTCTTTATTAAAGCTTCTGTCAGAATCTTAACTGACCTTGGGGAAAAAACAACTTCTCAACTTTTCTTAAGTGAACACGTGGTGAGCTCTGTCCTAGAAAAAGATGACTCGTATCTGAAGGTGGGTGTGAACTAGACACCACAAGCAGAGGAGAGCTTGTGGCACGGATTACCATGCACAAGGACCTGGGTTCGAGCCCCTGGTCCCCACCTACAGTGGGAAAGTTGTGCAAGTGGTAAAGTAGGGCTGCAGGTGTCTCTGTCTCACTATCTTACCCTACCTTCTCAATGTTTGGCTGTCTCTAGCCAATAAATAAATAAAGATAATAAAACAACCTTTAAAAAAAAATTTTCACACAAGGGCAGGGTGGCCTGATATGTCTCATTTTTCAAGACTTATCTGAATATGTGGCACATAGTCAGAAACATTCCATGAATGATCAGACAATTAAGGGGTGTGGAAGTGGTTCTAAGTCACGCTCCTTACACACATGAAAGGGTATTTGGTGGCAACAGAAGGGAAGCAAGGAAAACTGACTTTCTCCTCCCCCTCCTCCCCCTTTTCTTTCTTCTTCTTTAAATTTCATAATGTATTTTACTAAACTCAATATATGGAATAGTTTCTTTTTTGCTACGAGTGTTATTGTTGGGCTCCAGTGCCTGTACAACCCCACCACTTCTAGTGGTCTTTTTTTTTTTTTTTTAATTTCCCTCTAGATAGAGAGGAGAGGCAGAGAGAGTGAGAGAAAGACAAGGGAGAACACTTTTACACTGGGAGTCGGGCGGTAGAGCAGCGGGTTAAGTGCACATGGCGCAAAGCTCAAGGACCACCTTAAGGATCTCAGTTCGAGCCCCCGGCTCCCCACCTGCAGGGGAGTCGCTTCCCAGGCGGTGAAGCAGGTCTGCAGGTGTCTGTCTTTCTCTCCCCCTCTCTGTCTTCGCCTCCTCTCTCCATTTCTCTCTGTCCTATCCAGCAACAATGACATGAATAACAACAATAAAAAAGGGCAACAAAAGGGGAAATAAGTAAATATTTTTTAAAAAGAACACTTTTACACTGCTCCACTGCTGTGAAGCTTCCTTCCATGTGGTGACCCGGACTTGAACTTGAGTCCTTGTATACTGACATACACTGTACACAGTGAGTCACCTGCTGGCTCCCCAGAATCGTTTCTTTAACATGTAACCAATATAAAATTAACTAATGAGGTACTTGCCATTCTATTTTTCCACCTAGCACTTAGTCTTTGAAATATAACACACGCGTTACTCTTATCCTTAGTCTCACCTGGGACTAGCTATATTGTAATAGTTGCAATTCACCTGTGGCTTGTGGCCACCACACTGGAGAATAAGGTGTTAAGACAACTGCTCTGTAGATTTTTCTTCCCATTTCTTAGTTACTTTGCTATCTCCTATCTACAGGACCATATAGCATTTGTCTTTTGTGTTTTAACATGTCTTTAAGCTCACACCATGTTGTAAAATTTAGCAGGATTTCTTTTTTTTTTTTTTTTTTTTGCCAGCAGGGTTATTACTGGGGCTCAGTTCCACCACTACAAATTCACCGCTCTAGAAGGCCATTTTCCCCTTCCCTTTCCCCTTATTCTCTCTCTCTCTCTCCTCTTTCTTTCTTTCGCCTCCAGGGTTATCTCTGGAACTCAGTGCCTATAGTATGAATCCACTGCTCCTGGAGGCTTTCTCCCTTTTGTTGCCATAGTTTATCATTGTTGTTATCATTGCTGTTGTTGTTGGATAAGACAGAGAGAAATCAGGAGAGGCGGGGAAGACAGAGATGGGGAAAGACAGACGCCTGCAGACCTGCCTCACCGCCGGTAAAGCGACGCCCCTGCAGGCGGGGAGCCGGGGGCTCAGACAGGATCCTCACGCCGGTCCCTGCGCTTTGCGCCGCCTGCGCTCAACCCGCTGCGCCACCTGGACCCAGCCTTCTCTTTTCTTCTTCTTCTTTTTCTTTTTTAATCTCTATTTTTATTTAACAGGACAGAAAGAAAATGAGGGGAGGGGAGGTAGAGGGGGAGAGAAAAACAGACCTCTTCAGTCCTGCTCCGCCACTTGTGAAGCGACCCCCCCCCCCCCCCCCCCCCCCCGTGATAGCGCAGGGGCTCCAACCCAGCTCCCTGCGCATGGTGGTATGTGCATTTAAGTGGGTGGTCACCACCCAGCCCCGGATTTCCACCCTTTTTATAGTTAAGTGTCCTGATCCCATTTTGTTTCTCCAGCCCCCCACTGGGTTGCTTCCTCATATTGACTAATTTCTAAGTAACGCTGAATATGAGCATGGGTATACAGCATCTCTCTCTGAGGCACTTGATTCTTTTGGATATATATACAGAAGTGAAACCAGTGAATTATATGATATGTACTGATAGCGGGCTTGTCATCCACTTTCAAATAGTGTAATGCTGCCTTTGAGTCATTTTTAACACTTTAAATAGATTTTAAATGTTTATTTAGTAGCGTACTACACTGCTGCTGGGCTAGCTTCATGGGTGGGAGAGAGAGACGACCAGAGACTCATGGCTGAGCTTCGTGGGTGGGAGAGAGAGACAACCAGAGACTCATGGCTGAGTGGTACGCAGTTCAGTCTTTATTCATGTGGAACACAGTGCAATCTAAGCTATCTCTAATCACAGTCCTGTTCATATATATATACACACACTCGCCAAGTAGGGTAGAAACAGGATGTGACGTAGAGACGGTGAAGCGAAAAAAGACTGGTGGAAATCAGGGTGTACTAGGAGAGGGGGCAGAGCAAAAAGACATCACGAACCAGTGGGGATTAAAACAGTGCCCTGCAGGCAGGGTGGTGCTTAGTTAACAGTGGTTATGTAAACAGAATACAGTGTTAAGCAGGGGGGATTAAACCAATGCAACAGAAGGGGTTTAGAAGCAGAATCAGAAGCAGGCCAACACACTCAGTACAGTAGAGGACATTGCTTGTACTATGAGGCCCACAATCAACTCTCAATATGTAGATGAGAAAAACGCTCATAGTGCGCTGCCCTGCCACATGTGTAAAGCCAGATCTGGGCCCAGCCCTCAGCACAGGGAAGGAAGATTCAGGGCTATGGTCTCTTCCATTCTCTCTCTCTCTCCCTCTATAAGAAAAGAAGGGGAGAGAGAGAGAGAGAGAGGAGAAACAAAGAAAATAATCAAGCAGTGAATAGACAAGCAGGTCACTAAGAGAGGGCTACCTATAGTTAGTTCCCTGTAAATTATTTATTTACTTGTTTTGGAGAAAATGGCTTACTGCTTGTGGTACCAGTTAAACATTTTATTATTATTATTTTTTTACTATCTTTATTTATTGGATAGAGACTACCAGAAATTGAGAGGAAGGAGGAAATAGGGAGAGAGACAGAGGCAACTACACAGCCCTGCTTCATCATTTGTGAAGCTTTCCCCCTGCAGGTGGGGGCCAGGGACTCAAACTTGGGTCCTTGTGCATTGTAACATGTGCACTCAACCAGGTGAGCCACCACCTCGCCCTACAGTTCAATATTTTATAACCTTGCCAATTATGTGCAAGTATACCAGTTTCTAGAAGCCATACTGACAAGTAGGAGGTGATACCTCATGGTGACTACACCTGCATTTATCTGATGAGAAACGATACATCACTTCACACTAGAGTTCCAGACCCACTCACTGTAAAGGGTAGCTGATGAAATCATTTGTCAGGTGATTCGCAAAGAAGTTAGGTGTTATAATGACAGTGCCAAATATATACCGGTACTGTGTAGTATAGCTTCTGACTATAAAATTAAGCACGTACAAACACAGCCTATCAGGGGAGGGGGGTGTCAGAATGTTTTGCAGAAACTGAGAAATTTCACACATGTTTACAGTAACTGCATTTACTGTAAACCCACTCCCCAAACAAAGCAAAACATGATCAATTCATGCTGCA
Source organism: Erinaceus europaeus (assembly GCF_950295315.1). Classification (NCBI taxonomy): domain Eukaryota; kingdom Metazoa; phylum Chordata; class Mammalia; order Eulipotyphla; family Erinaceidae; genus Erinaceus; species Erinaceus europaeus. Next base: position 1,448,200 of record NC_080182.1, on the reverse strand, counting down.
AAACTAGTAACAGTAACAGGATAGAAGGATAGTTGTCTTCTCTGTACTTCTTTCACTAAGCCATTGTTTTAGTGCCAGAGAACTTTAGGCCTGAGAGGAGTTAAGTCAAATTGGTTGTCAGTCTCCTTCTTAACTTTGGATAGTGTCATGAAGCAACATCAAGACATGCGTGCCCTACAAGGAAAGCCCTCTGAAAATTCCAAAACCAATGATCTCAGTTCTGAATTTTTGAATGGAGAACAACAACAACAACAAAAAGGTCTGAGTAAATTTAGTAATCTGGCATGGTTACTAAAATAGCTGTGTGAGTTTTAAACACAACTTTTCTTTTTCCGTGTTGTTAAAGTAAAGCACTCATTTTTGTTGTTGTTGTTGTTACTAGGGCTTCACAACTTTTTTTTCGTTCCAGACTGAAAGAGACACAAAGGCAGAGAGACAGACAGAGGGAGCACAAGCTTCCTCCAGTGTAGTGGGGGCAGGATTCCCATCTAGGTATTGCGGATGACAAAGCAGGCACCAGGGGAGCTATTTTGCTGGATCAAAAGTAGCACATTCTTGGGCTGGGTAGTGCTGTGCCTGCTGCTTGAGTGTACACATGACCATGCAAAAGGCCCAGGTTCAAGCCCCTGATCTCCACCTGCAGATGGGGGCGGCGCACGAGTGGTAAAACAGGGATGCAGGGGTCTCTTTCTCTTCCTCTCTCCTCTCTATTTTTTTTCTGCCAATCAAATAAAAATAATAAGGTAGCACATTCTTAAGGTTGATAATTATGAATTTTTTTCTCACACAAATAACTATTATTTGGCCACTGGGAAATGTATACTATTAAGATGATGTTGGTATATTTCTTTCTAGCCAATATAGGAGCAAACACATGCCACACATATACACACACATCACAATACAAACCATTTATTTATTGACAGTGCTTATTTTATGTCTGAGCCTGATTTTCTCTTATGAGAGTCAAACTCCATAGGTAATTTCCAAACTATCCCACTGTCCCGATTTGCCCACAAATGAGTGACTTCCTGGAATGTAGATTTTTTTTTTTTTTGCTAATACTGAGAAAGCTGTAGACCACCCACCCACTGGATGGCATATACAACCTCTAGCCTTTTGTATTTTGCAAGTATGAAAAATGAGCTTATCTTTCTCACCCTAAGTCATCTGTATGGCTAGTGCTCTATTCTTAAGTACTGGTGTCATTTTCAATCCATGTTACCAGGCCAATAATTATAGACTCATTTTTTAGTATTTCCTTGTCTCTATCAGTAGTAAGTTATGGTCATCCCTGTCTGGTAAATACTTCTTATATGGATTTTTCCTTAATTCTAGTCAGAAGTCCTGATTCCAATCTTGTCTTAACTGACTCCAAATTTTCCACAAAGGTCAGGCTACTAATCCCAATAACTCAAACATGACCACGTTGCTCTTCTGCCAAGGATCCCTCCAATGTCTCCCATTGCTCTCTGGGTAAAACTAACTCCTGAACATGACCCATAGTGTGCTGTTTATATCACTAGCTTTGCAGTATCATATTCTGCTCTGGGGCCTCTTCCTTAACAGATTTTTATAATGCTGAACATTGGTCCTATCAATCATAGACTTCTGGGTCTTTCACAGGGTTTCAAGCTTCTGACTTAGAAGCTACGTTCTCCAAAGAAGCTTACTCTAAAAACCATAAATATTTTTATGGTGTTATTTATAATAAGTTTATATAACTTACACACCAGCAGAGTTTTGAAGGCTACTTGGCTGGCAAAATCTTAGGAAACTTACTGGGAGATGTTGGGGACTCCATAAATAATGTCTGCTCTTTATGAGTATATGTATACAATACTGTTTTTCTGCTGATCTACTCCTCTAATTATTGAGAGCTATAAGATGCATGATTAGCCGTGTGAGAGTCATGGGGGAGGTGCACGAGTGGTAAAACAGGGATGCAGGGGTCTCTTTCTCTTCCTCTCTATGTGAGAGTCATCATAAAAAGGAGGAAGAGGCCTGCACATGAGACTTAGGGAATTAATGTGGGACCTGCCACCTCTGGACCCTTCTCTTACCACTGATACTGTCTGAAGTAATTCACTCAATCAAGGGTTCATGTCAGAAACCTTGGAACTCAGCAGAGAGGTCTTGTAGACTTTTGTCTCCTCACAGTTTTTACTTAAAGTTAAGCAGTGTTCCTCTACCATGGGTAAACATCAGAACCAGTTCAACAGTTCTTTTTATTATTTTTTAAATATTTATTTACTTATTCCCTTTTGTTGCCCTTGTTTTATTGTTGTAGTTATTATTGGTGTCATTGTTGTTGGATAGGACAGACAGAAATCAAGAGAGGAGGGGAAGACAGAGGGGGAGAGTAAGATAAGACACCTGCAGACCTGTTTCACCGACTGTGAAGCGACTCCCCTGCAGGTGGGGAGCCAGGGGCTCAAACTGGGATCCTCACGCAGGTCCTTGAGCTTTGCGCCACGTGCGCTTAACCAGCTGTGCTACCGCTCGATTCCCTCAACAGTTCTTCTAAGTTTCTGATGTTTTTGCCTTATACCCAGAAATTGATTAATTGGTCTGGGGTAGGGCCTGGGAAGCAACACTTTTGAAAGCTTCATAATTTATTCCAGTATCAATCTAACACTGAAATCACTGTTTTAGGCTAACCTGCTGCAGTGTCACCTGGCTTTCACATAATTGTTCCTTGTCCAACCAAAGATTAACTAAGGGTTTATAATCATTAACCACAGCACAAACCTTTCTCAGAAGATGCTTACCTGTGCAGTGGTGCCAAGCTTTAACAGCAATGAAGTGCTCTTTTGAGCTCCATGATTCTGATTTCTTTCTTTTTTTTTTTTTTTTAACTTTTATTTGCTGTTTATTCATAGTTTGTTACAAGATTGGAAGATTACAATGTAAGGTTAGTTCCACAGGACAACCACTACTAAAGTTCTGTATTCCAACCCTCCTACCTCCCAAAGATACTAATCACTATAGTTCTCCTAAGTCTTACAGTTTGCTTATTCCTGTTTTGTTTGGAGTTCTATCTTTATTTATACTAGTAAAGTTTTTGCCCCTTAGAATATACCTAAAACAAACCTACTAGCTTTTTCCAAAATGGAGACCCCAGATCTTCATCTGCAATATTCCAGCCTCTAGGTTCATGATTAGTCAACAATTTATATGGATTTATATGCTAACTCTTTTTCATCCACCAGGTTCCAGATGCTACCATGATGCCAACCAGACTTCCTTGGGTAGATGACCCCACCAATGTGTCCTGGAGCTCTGCTTCCCCAGAGCTCAGCCCCACTAGGGAAAGAGAGAGACAGGCTGGGAGTATGGATCCACCTGTCAACTCCCATGTTTAGCAGAGAAGCAATTACAGAAGCCAGACCTTCCACCTTCTGCATCCCACAATGACCCTGGGTCCATGCTCCCAGAGGGATAAAGAATAGGAGAGCTATCAGGGAAGGGGCTGGGATATGGAGTTCTGGTGGTGGGAATTGTACCCCTCTTATCCTGTGGTCTTGTCAGTGGTTCCATTTTATAAATAAATAAATAAATAAAAAAGAAACCTGTGTTTTAACAGATCCTCCAGGAGATGCATGTTCAATTTCGACAACTTTGTTTTAGATCATACATTACCCTGTTGTAGGTCTGCTGAGATGTAGTACATTGTAAGCCTTCAAGAATTGGTTTCATTGTGAGTAGCAGGGTTTCATTGTTGTGAGTAGTAGTAAGTTGTAAGTAGTAAGTTGTAAGTAGTAAGTTGTAAGAGCTTCTGAAGGGGGCCACCTAGTCTGCAGGGGAGATGAACTAGAGGTAATTCTACTTAAAATGTCCACTTAAGTGATCTGGTTCTTCCAGGGATAGCTGTCACAATAAGTATTACGCGACAGTGCAGCCAGACACAGCGTGTACTCAAACAACAGAAGTATCTGAGCCGATTTCAACTGCTGGGGAAAAGGAAAGGAGTGGGGAGTGGAAGGAAATGACAAGTGTAGAAAGCATTTAGAGAATCCGATTGCAGAAGACGGTCTTTTCATCTCACTTCAAGACGTTAGTGACTTCTGCTTGTCTTGTTCAACTTGCCTCTCTCCCTTGACTTCTTTCACTGAATATTTCAAAGCTTAAAGATAAATCAGAGTTTATCATTTTAGTACTAGACCAAGGCCTTGTTATTTCAGTGATGATTTGAAGGAAGTGCCTCACACCATGAAATTCGCCAGTGAAGTGAAAGACTCATGACATTTAGAAAACCCAGAAATCTGACATCCTTAAAATTCCTTTTCTGAGAGGAATGTGGGTGCCTTTGTCTTGTAAAAACTATGCTATGAGGCCATGAGATTATTGTTTTCTTTATGAGAATTCCATTTCAGTCTCTTACTCTTGAATGAATGCCTTTATCTATTAGTTTCTTCTTTATCTGACCCTTTCCTTCCTTTCTTTTCTTCCTGTAACCTTATATAACTGGTGGAAGGACAGAGATATTCCAATTTGAGCAGTAAAAAGCTTGAGAGCATGATGGAATCCCACTGCAATGGGGATGTTGTCCAAGGTTGCATCAGTATGGAAAAAAGGTTTCCAGAATGAATTTAGAATTACCTTAGATGAAAGGAATTGTCCTGGGTCAGAACTGATGTGATGTAAATTAATCAACAATGCAGTACATGTGAAAATAAAAAGTAAATTGATGAGAATACTATTTGTCTTGAACCCGTCAAAAGGGTAGGCCAAATAGCAAAACCTTGACAGAATGATTTCTTAACTATCTAGCCAATGTAACCAAGGGCATAAAGCCTGCCCATTCATCCACCCATATAACAATAAATCATTAAGGAGATATTTATTTGCGTTTTTGGGGTCGTGGAAACAGACGTGGAGTAGATAAGCTATTCCCTTCCCTTAGACTATAGGACTTGCATTTCAGTAGTGGAGATAAGCAATAAACATGTAAATAATAAACTTGATGGCACAGATGACATGTATGGCATGAGAGATGAATAGATAATAAAGTATGGAGAAAAAACTAGAGGAGTGTATATATGAACATGAGGCCTGGGGAGGTGTCTATGAGTGTCTGAGTTTTCAACTGATATCTGATGGTTAGGAATGTGCCAGTCTTTCAAGGATTGATGACACTATAAGAGAAATTTTAGACTTTTAAGACATGTACTAGGTCCCAGGAATGTGAACCTGACCCAACTAGAACTTAAGAAAAAAATTATTCATAGACAGGAAATGAGTCAACAGTATGACATATGTTTTGCTTAACAGGCCCACTAAGGATGGCTTATTTTCCTACCTGATTTTCCTATTCCTTCTTTATTATCTAAGAGGGCAGAGTCTATGAAGTCATACATGTTAAACTTGTACATGGTACACTAACTTTTGTCTGGGAGTTTGTGATTTATTACTTTGAAGGGCAGTAGCCAATTCTGTAGTGACCCCACTAGGGAAAGACCGAAACAGGCTGGTGATATGGATTGACCTGAAGCCAGAACTCCCACCTTCTGCACTCCAAAAAGAATTTTGATTTACACTCTCAGAAGGATAAAATAGGGAAGCTTCCAATGGAAGAGATAGGACACAGAACTCTAGTGGTGGGAACTGTATGGAATTGTACCCCTGTTATCTTATAATATTGTTAATCATTATTAGATCACTAATCATAAAAAAAGGAAGAAAAGACGGCTATGCAAACTAGATCCCTCAAAACGCTCCAGGATAACATTCTCATCATCTTCTTTGGTTTCCTCATTAGTGTGAGTTGAATAAAACATTTGACACCTCTCATTTGATAGTTGGTTGAGTGTCATGCTGGCAGCTCTTTGCAAATTACATTTTGATGAGATTCACCAGGGCTCGACTCATGGGTATCCACCCAAGAGACCAGCCTGTGTAAGTTCATAAAGTCTTTGAATTATCTGCATTTAAAAAAAAGCAAATATCCTATTAGTTTGATTGGACTCTCCAAAGGCTCTTTGTGTTAAAATGCTCACTAGAGTAGAGTTTCTTGGTGTTCTGCATACGGCCTTGCTTGATTTTTCCAAGCTTTCTAAGATTGTTCTACATCATAAGTATTCAGGGATCAAGGAAGGAGCACTTCATAAAGAGAATAAGGATTGAAGTTTTTGTGAAACTATCATGACTAGTCCTTTTGTGGGTCTCTACAGGACCACACCCTCACTTCTTCTTCTAGCGTTTGCCCTTGTTCCGTAGCCAGTCAACAGCGTCAGGTTGAGCCTGATGTCAAGTTTCGAGACCTCCTTTGAATCTGGAGAGGTGGCAGTCATTGACTATGTGGGTCACAGTCTGTCTGGAGCCGCAGGGGCAGTTCGGGTCATCTCTGGCTCCCCAGCGATGGAACATAGCGGCGCACCGGCCATGGCCTGTTCGATAGCGATTGAGGAGGGCCCAATCATAACGTGCTAGGTCAAAGCCGGGTTGACGCTCGCAGGGGTCTGTGATGAGGTGTTTGTTCTTTACCTCGGCTGACTGCCATCTCTGTTTCCAAGAGTCTGGAACACTATAAACTATAAACTAGCAACAGTAAGTACTGCCTCACTCTCAGAAGGGAGGCTGGGTCATTCTACTCGGCCACTCACGGAAGCCTGAGCCTGTAATGTGTACAGGCTAGCATGTTCCCAGCTGCGACCACAGAGTGTGAGCTCAGATTGACAGAGACTCAGCGGTCATACAGGCTCCCGTGCAAAATGAGAATAGACACAGGCCCTGGGCCAGACTGATGCGATCAGTTGTCAGTCAGTTGTATTTTTTCAAGTTTGGGAACCACTCTCTTCCCTAAACTGGCTTTCAGGTTCAACTCTGCGTTCTCACGCCGCCCTCGCCCTCGCAGAAAATGTTTCTGGTCCACCTCTATGTTAGCTATCAAGATCAAGCAAAGATTATTAAAGTTGTGGGCATCTAGGAGCATGCCTAAAGTAAACATCCTAGCTTCCTTCCACCCTGGGGTTCCTATTCTCATCGACTCTATTTTTACTCTTGCTCGTATTTAATACATACTTTTTACTGCTTTATATCGTACTGCCATTCAGTCATCAAGTTCCAGATGCTGCTACAATCTCATTCTGACCTCCCTAGGCAGATGACCTTACCAGTGTATCCTGGAATCTCACGTATCCAGAGCCCTATCCTACTAAGGAAAGATAGAAACAGGCTGGGGTTATCAACCATCCAGTCAATGTCTATGTTCAGAAAAGAAGCAATTACAGAAGCCAGAATCCCTTTCTTCTGCACCCCCAAATTAATTTTGGTCCATACTCCCAGAATATAAACCAAACTTTGGGGGATGTATGTCAGAGGAAGATGACCAGAGTTTTCTGAACCCCAGTTTCACTGGGTGCCAGATATCTGTACCAGGAATCTTTATTTTATCCTATAATGAGGGGGAAGAGAATCTCGAGAACACCCAAGGAAGTCAGGTGTTGTTTCTCTTATCTGAAAGGGGAAAAGAAAATTGGAGGATACCTGGGAGTTGTAATAGTTGTCTCCCCATATCTATGACCTGGGAGAGGTAAGGCAGTTGCTGCTAGGGTCAGATAGAGGTGTTGCACTTTGGTGGTGGGAGTGGTGTAAATTTTATCCCAATTATCTCAGAATCTTGTAAATCACTAATAAAAAGTTTTGTAAAACTAATTTATTAAAATTGTTGAGTAAATATATTGGTCTCTTGAAAGTAAACAACAACAACAACAACAAATCAGGCTATATGTCCATCAACAGATAACTAGCACAATCTGTGTTCTATATAACGGCTTTCCTTTAAAAGCATGTGACAGTGACAGTTACTTTTGAGAAAAAATAGAAACGAGGTGATTGTGCTAAGTGAAACGAGTCAGAAAATAAAGAACAAGTATCAGAAAGCTTCATTCCTATATAGAATAGGTAGAATATCAGTGACTAAATCAAATAAACTGGCAAAAAAGCAGCAAAACTAACTCTGAGCTGCAGCAAATATGATGGTGTTTAGTGGGGGGAAAAGGTGTTGGGACCATGTGTAAGCCTGATAGAGCTTAGGGAGAACCACCCCCATCTTTGGATGGAGGTCTGAGAAGATACCCTCTTGGTGAGTCTCTCTCAACCGAGGTGAGCATAAGGGGGGAAACTCAGACTTGGTTCTTTCCTTCTTGACTCTCAGGCCCACAGAAACCCCAGTACTTCTCATTAACTGCAGGCCACATGGCCACAGATTCACTTATTCAAAGTCACCTTCTGATCACAGAAGAACACACCTTATTACACACTTCATCATACACCTCAGACCCCAAACAAGAGAAATTCCAAATTATTTGGCTCTTTGATATCCATCTTCTCTCTGTCTCACCCTACGGATTTAACCCCTATGCTTCTCTCAAATACCTTTGGATAATTAAGTTGCTTGTGTCATGGAGAATAACTGTCTTGTATCTCATCAATTCCTGTCATACCAGCCCCCTACCTTAGGGGCATGCTGACCATTAAGAAACCTGTAATTTCTGACATATTTCAGTAATATTCCCTTTGTTTGTTTTTCTATTTAACTCATGTCCACCTTGCTAATAAACGAGTTCTGAGTTCTGAGTTAACACGCTGAGGAGCTCCCTGGTGTCTTTTACTTCGTGTAATCTCTGTCGTGAGCAAGAAAGAACCAGTCCATTACCTTTCCCCTGGAGATCACCCCGCCAGAGATAGACCCTGAAAAAAAGGGAAGAGGTGAGAAGAAGAGGCAAAGGAGTGTTTTTGACAGTGCAATGAGACTAAAAGTGTGGTGGCTGGTGCAGAGAGTTTCATATACATTTAGGAAAAGGAAAGGGACCTCTCAGACCACCTGAAGCAACTTTTTCAGGTTAGCATAGTGAGGCAATGAACTATGAAGTGGTTCAGATTAATCAGTCCATCAACAAGAATAAACAGTGGCAGCAAATGTCAATGCCATTTGGACAGAGTTGAGGGCCCATCCGTTTGAATTATGTCACAAATATGCATCAGGAAACTCAGACTTTCTGCTTTCAAATACTCCTTCCCTTTCATCATATCAGCAACTTCTTCCAGCGCCCAGGTTTCCCAAAGAATCTTCCCTGTGGCTCATGAGTGATCTTAATTTTCAGTGCAAAAGCAGACTGAATAATGTACTTTTCATCATAGGCACTAATTTATTTATTGAGATGGATAGGCTTGATAGTGGGTAAAGGTCCACCTCATATGATAAGAGGACTCCTTGTTCAATTAAAAAATATATATATATATATATAGCCTCTAGGGCTGCTGGGGCCTGCTGCTGACACCATGAATCCATGGTTCTTGGCAGCCAATTTTTTTTTTTTTCAAATATCCAATTTTATTGGATAGGACAGAGACAAATTGAGGGAGGAGGGAGAGACAGTGGGTGAGAGAAAGACACACCTGCAGACCTTTTTCACCACTTGTGAAGTGTCCCCAATGCAGGTGGGGAGCTGGGGGCTCAAACCTGGATTCTTGTATGACTCCTTTTGCTAAGTAGTAAGCTTGTGCTTAATTGGGTGCACCTCTGCCCGCTCCCCTAGACTTGTATGACTCCTTTTGCTAAGTAGTAAGCTTGTGCTTCACTGGGTGCACCTCTGCCCACTCCCCCAGACTTGAGATCTTAACAGGCACTAATGAATGCTCATTATGAGATCTTAATTAGAATTTCAAAGTTGTTTCCAAAGGTGACTTCTTCTGAAACACTTGCTGAATAAGACAGTATGATCCTCAACAACTTTCCCAACAAGATAGTTTGGGTTTAGTTGAGCTCTCTCTTTCATGTTCCTTGCTTGTAATGGTACAAGGAAGGATCTTCAAAGATTTCTGAGAAGGAATTTGGGGGTCAGAAAGTTCTTGGGAGCTGGGATATTTCCATCCCAGCTTGCTGAGAGAGCCAATAGAGATAAGGAATGTCAGGTGGAAGCAGGAGTCAAATGCCACTTCATACAATAAAGACAGGTACTTGTTTCACAAGTAACTTCATGGTCATGTTACAAGAAAAACAATATTTTTTTGGAAGAGGGATGTGAAAAATGAGTACCACAAGGGGCCATGTATATGCATAATTTTACTAATCCTTTTCCCCATTTCTTTTAATTTTCTTTCTATCTATCTAATATATATATATATATATATCAATACATATTGATACATTTTATGGAGAGAGATATAGAGAGGGGAGAGACACCACAGAGCTGCCTCATGTGCTGTGGCACTATCATGCAGTGTCAGAATTTGAACCTGGACTATGCTCATGTTAAGGCATACACCCTGCCCAGTGAAGCTATGCCAAAGCCTCAAGATCTCTGACGGTGACCGTTTTAAATCTACAGCTTAATGCAGTTACTACATCCACATTGCTGTGTAACAGCTGCCACCATCCAGAGAGTTTTCTATCTTCCCTACTAAAACTCTGTACTCATTAAGTAGTAGCTTCCAAGATTCCTTTTAAAATATGTGTTTTTATGAGAGAGGGAGAGGTAGAGAGACAAAGACAGGCATCACTCAGTGCACTGCCGGCTCTGGCATATGGTGAAATCGGAAACTAAACCTGCTGCTTCTTGGGCCTCAAGCAGGCATGTCCTGTGTTCTTTTTCTTAAAATAAAATTAATTTATGATTTATTGGATAGAGACAGAGAAATTATGAGGAGAGGGGGAGATAGAGATAGACACATAGATAGACAGACAGACTGACAGACAGATACACAGCACTGCTTCACTGCTTCTGAAATTGCCTCTGTTGTGAAGACGAGGGGTTGGAACACAGGTCCTTATGCGCTGTGATATGTGTGCTCAGCCGGTGTGCCGCTGCCCGCACCCTCCCCACCGCATCCCGTGTTCTGACTCTGAAGTCTCTCCCTAGCTCTCAATATTCTTTTTAAAATATAAACCAGATTATATGGTTTCCTAGAAGAAAACTCCATTTGCTAAGACAAAGTGTGTTTCCCTGTTAGGTACTGGAGAAATCAGACTGGATTTTCACCAATAGAAAAACTACCTTCCTTTGCATGGGACTACTTACTGCTGATTTCATTTGTAGGAAATCCAGGTCTCCATGTCTGGATCCCATTAAAAACTGGATCAAGGAAGGAAACCCATGCGCAGAGAAGTCTGGCACAAGAACGGGTAGGTTTTTCCCTGGGATGATGTTTATTGGAAGAAAAAGGGATGGACTACTTCAATGAAAAGACTAAAAATAAAAAAGGGATGGAGGCTTGAAGAATTAGAGGGGAGAGGTGGAGAAAGAATTGTTCTGGCCACAGACAGAGAATAGTGCCACCATCACAGAGAGTTTTATTGGGTGGCTTCATATAGAACATGTGTTCCAGTGTCAGGCAAACCTGATCCTGGTTCTGCCACGTGTAAGCTTTATGAATCTAAGTAACTCACGTTTTCTTTTCGAAACCCAATTTTTCTCATCTGTAAAATGAGAACAGTAAGGATTTCTTCCCATGAAAGCACCCAATGGTTAGTCAGTAAAAAATCTATTTCCTTTTCTTCCTAGGCATCCAACTAAACCAATTTCCCAGTGTTCCTTAGAATTCAGAGTGGCCATGTGATTGCATTCTAGATAATGCAGCATGGATAGCGATACTAGGTGTTGTTTTCAGCTAAAGCTTCTACAGTGAGTCCTCTCCACTTTTCCCATTTCTATGTGCTGGGTACTAGTAGTCAGAAGGCCCTAACTAATGGATGGACCGCAAGATAAGAGCAGCCTAGGTTTCTGAATCACCACCTGGAGGAGAAGCGGACATTGAGAGAAAGATTCAACTTTGGCTATTAATGTGTACAAGAAACAGATTTCTGTTGCATGGGGCTTCTTGGTTTCTGTTTCACTAGCTAACCTAGAATGATTATAGGGTTGAAAGTGTCCGTATTGTACCTGGAAAATAGTCTTTTAATAATTAAATGCAAAGAAAGGCCTGAGTTTAAGCTAAGGCAGAGCTACTTGGTTATGTAATCTTAACTTTCCTCAACAGTCTTGAATTCCTCATCTGTAAGAAAGGGGGCAGCATTCATGACAAGGAAAACACATAGAAATGAGGAGGAGCTGTAGTTTTTCTCTCATTTAGAAGCCCTTCTAGTCTGCTTGAGTTAACAGTATTTAAGCTGGCTATCGCTTTTGCATGCTTCAGTATTGATTACTGTTCTCAGTAGCAGCCTGCTGGGTGCAGAGTTCCATTTACTTAAATGGACCTGCAGATTCCTGTGCTGTAGCTGATGCAATATAGAGACACCTCGATGCGTCTGCAGTCTCTGAGTAATTGCAGGACATTCATCCTGAGCCAACTATTGGCAGGCACTAGATCAGCAGCCCCTGAGCCTAACAGGCCATAAAGACAGCACTTGGATTTTATTAGGTCTCAAGAGAATTTAATAGGACCATGAACCATCCTTTTTTTTTTTTTTTTTTTTTACCCCTTTAATTATACACTAGGTTGAGGTGGGAATTGAACTTGCTTTCAATTGTCGGAGAATGCCAGGTTGTTTATTATAGGAGTTTTCAACAACCTTGTGATGGCCTCCCCATTCCAATAACCTATGTTTTATACCAAGAGTCAGGAAGCTCATATGGGTACCTAATAACTGAAACCCACACTAAGTATCAATACTTTTTCAATCAATTTTTGATTGTCATTGGGACTTCACTGTTCAGAATCAACTTTTTCAACTAAAAAAGTTAAAGAGGGAGTCAGGCAGTAGCACAGCAGGTTAAGCGCACATGGCGCAAAGCCCAAGGACTGACACTAGGATCCCGATTTGAGTCCCCGGCTCCCCAACTGCAGGGGAGTCACTTCAGAAGCGGTGAAGCAGGTCTGCAGGTGTCTATCTTTCTCTCCCGCTGTCTGTCTTCCCCTCCTCTCTCCATTTCTCTCTGTCATATCCAACAATGATGACATTAAGAACAACAACAATAATAACTACAACAATAGAAACAAGTAGAACAAAAGGGAATAAATAAATAAATATTAAAAAGTTAAAGAGACAGACCAGAAGAGAGCCTGAAGGAAGTTTCAGTGATGTTGAACTTGTATGTAATGTAGTAAGGGTTTGAATCTGTGTCACAATCGTGGCAAAGCACACACTCTTCCAGATGAGTTATCTTGCAGGCCCCGACATTCAGTACTCTTGCAAACACAAAAGACTTTCCTGAATGAAAAGCTATATTCTGAGATAAGAAGACTCAATAAGACCAAAAGGCAGATTTCCCTTTTTCTTTTCTTCTACTAGTTGTTTATAAAGGTAAATAGGAAAAAAACAATCAAGTAAAATATGCAAGAAAACCTTTAAGTAACAGGAGATACATAAGGGGGAGTAAGGGGCTTACTCTGGCATGCATTAACTCATACCATGGGCCCAAGAAATAGTTCACTTGGTAGGGCACACGCCTTGCCACGTGAGCAAGCCAGGTTCAAGCCCTGAGACAACATGGGAGGGGCCATGGCACCAGGGAAAGTTCTGGTGTGGAGGCATCCCTTCCTTTCTGAATCTCAAAATTCACACCAAAAAGCAAATATAAGTATTAAAAAATACTATGCTTATGTTGAAAGAACTCAAGGTTTGTTGGTGTAACTCATGTTTTCAATGCAAAATTTCGTAAGAGTAGTAACAACTGAAGCTGATCTAATGACTCAAATATACTTTTAAAAATTTGTATTTTATAATGATAAAGGAGCTCACTGGTCTTCTTTTTTTTGGCCTCCAGGGTTATTGCTGGGACTCAGTGCTTGCATTATGAATCCATTGCTCCTGGAGGCTATTTTTCCCCCTTTTGTTGCCCTTGTTGTTGTAGATTTGTGGTTGTAGCCTTGTTGTGGTTATTATTGTTCTTGTTGTTGTCATTCATTGTTGGATAGGACAGAGAGAAATGGAGAGAGGAGGGGAATACTGAGAGGGGGCGACAAAGACACCTGCAGACCTGCTTCACTGCCTGTGAAGCAACTCCCCTGCAGGTGGGGAGCCGGGGGCTTGAACCCGGATCCTTATGTCAGTCCTTGTGCTTTGCACCACATGCACTCAACCCGCTGCGCCACCGCCTGACCCCCACGTACTGGTATTCTATGAATAAGCCTAAAGAAGTAACTTATTATTCTGAAAGTTGATTAGAAAAAGGTGTGGGGGGTTAGGATATAGTTCACATGTTAGACTACATAGTTGCACACTTTACCATGTGCAAGAACCTAAGTTTAAGCCTCCAATCACCATCTGGGAGTGTCATGCAAAGGCAATGCTTTGTGAGCAGTGGAGTGGTGCTGTGGTATCTTCTCTCTCTCTCTCTCACATGCACACACACACTCTCTCTCTTTCTATCTCTCTCGCTCTGTAAAAAGGGGGGCAAGAGTCTACTTGGAGCAATGTAATTACACAGGTGAAGCCCCAGTAAAGCCCTGGCAGAAAGAATTGAGGAGAATGATGGTGCTCTCATGACAGATTACCAGTCATTGAGAACATTGCTGAGACTAATGAATTCATCAGGGTTTTCAAAAGCACAAGTTAGTTCTCTACATTCTGCAAAGTCACTCAATTTTGGGTGAATCAGGAGAGTCAATGATTGTTTCTCACCAAATATAGTTTTGTTTTTTTTTTTAATGCATAGGCTTCAGTCTCTATCGAATCTTAGTTGTCAGAATTGATACACTGACAACAAGGAATGTCCAGACTTCCAAGACAAAGGGAAGGCTGTGAACCATAGGGGGTGCTTCCTGGCATTACTTCTGGTAGTCCTCCTATTGTCTTTCTGTCATCATCTTGACCCTTACAATGTATACTTTTATTTAACTTTTATACCCTCATGGTATTCAAAATGCATTTGTGGTAGACTGAAACAATGACCATAATACTTTTCAGCTCTTCCCAATAAGAATTGAAGTCTTACCCCTTGAATGTTAGACCAGAAACTATCAAATATTTAGAGGAAAAATATTGACAGAACTCTTTTCCATCTAAAGTTTAAAGGCATCTTCAATGAAATGAATCTAATTACAAAAGAGAAAAAGTTGAACAATAAACACAAAGCAGAGCTTGGACTGGGCCAGGTGTCGCACTGAAGTAAAGGCCTCTTTACTTCTTAGGGTGGGGGAGGGAGGGGCCAGGTCCTGGAACAGGACGGCAGAGGAGGACCTAGAGGGGAGCTGAATTGTTATGTGGGAAACTGAGAAATGTGAACAGGGCAGATGGCATAATGGTTATGCAAAGAGACTCTCACTCTTGAGGCTCCAAAGTCTCAGGTTCATGGTGACTTCACCCTCTTTACTCCATCTTGGATGGAGCTCGAAGATATCATGTTAAGTGAGATGAGTCAGAAACGGAAGGATGAGTATGGGATGATCTCGCTCACAGGCAGAAGTTGGAAAAACAAGATCAGAAGGGAAATACTAGCAGAACTTGGACTGGAGTTCATATACTGCACCAAAGTAAAAGACTCTGTGGTGGTGGTGGTGGTGGGGGTTCAGGTCCTGGAACATGATGGCAGAGGAGGACCTAGTGGGGGCTATTTTGTTATGTGGAAAACTGGAAATGTCACACATGTATTTTACTGTTGACTGCAAACCACTAATCCCCCAATAAAGAAATTTAAATAAAATAAATGAATATGTAAATAAAAAGGAAAAAAATTGAAGTCTGTTTTGTTGTTGTTGTCTGTTGATTCCCCCCCTGAATCTTGCATGGTCATGTGATTTGCTTTGCTCAACAGAGGACTGTAATTATACCCCTATTACAGTTATACCCCTTACAATCTTGTAAATCAATATACAATCACTAATACAAAACAAAGCATTAACATAAATAAGCAAATAAACATTCTTTGGGGAAAGCCAAAAAATATATAGAAAACAGAGGACCTCTGTGGATTCTGACACTAGGACTAAGTTATCTTGCAATTTCTGTTACTGGGCTTTTTAAAAAGGTCACCATGTGCTTGTAAGTTCAAGTTAAATTTGGGGATGATGAAGAAAAAATATCCCAGTCTCCCCAGTCATTCCAGAAAGCCAGCTCCCAGAAACCACCTTTTTCTTGTGTAGCTGACAGCAAGAGTTCAAGAAAGACCAGAAATAGACTGCCTAGAGGGGCAGGCCCGGTTAAGCGCACTTAGTACTATGTGCAAGGACCTGCGCAAGGATCTGCATTTGAGCCTCCACTCCCCACCTGAGCAGGGATGCTTCACGAGTAGGGAGGCAGGTTTGCAGGTGTCTACCTTTCTCCCCCTGTCTACCCCTCCTCTCTCAATTTCTCTCTGTCTTATCAGAAAAATGGCTGCCAGGAGCAGTAGATTCATAGTGTCAGCACCTAGCCCCAGCAATAACTGTGAAGGCAAAAGTAAATAAATAAATAAATGAAATGAAATAAAATAAAAAATAAAAATACTTCCCAGATAAGCTCAGTTTGCATCACATAGAATCACATAGCTAAACAAATGGCCATCATTTTAAACTACTCAATTGTGGAGAGGTCTACAATACAGTGACAGATAACTGATATGGCAATATTTGTGTTTTTAATAACTTCCAATTATACACTGAAATTATTGCCGCCGTTTGTCTCTGAGAAGCTAAGGGCTCTGACTCTGGACATAACATAATTGGAATTTATTTAGGGCCAATGGCCGTAGCCGAAGAAATAGCCTGTGCTTTTTACATCAAGATGCACTTGGCCCAAGAGTTGTGGTTTATCGTTAAGCTATTCAACACGATGCTAAGCCATCTGAGTCAATGGTATGGAAAATTCTGGGTACATCAATATTCATTTGAAGAGAGGAGAGCTAAATACATAAATAATGACATTTCTCAGGCATAGAAAGATTTCTGACCTTCAGTTTGCGGTCTGGATCTCCACTGCATAAAGAATTCACCGACACTTTGAAGGATTTCCAGGCTGGGCTTAAGTTATTCATCACAACCTGAGAAAAGAGTGAGAGGAGAGCTTGGTGGAGAAGGAAACGCTTGACATTTTCACACTTCAACATAAAGACTGTTTGTGGGATATTGTGGTGCTAAGGAAAAGCAGGATTGTCTGAAACCAGTGTCTTAATGAAAACTTGGAAGAGTAAGTGGGTCAGTTTATGGGCAGAACTGCTGAGGTCACTACTGTCGTTCCAGTTATATGAATAATGGTAGTAATATTGTCCAGCATAGAGGTGCTGGGCATGGCCCC
Source organism: Erinaceus europaeus (assembly GCF_950295315.1). Classification (NCBI taxonomy): domain Eukaryota; kingdom Metazoa; phylum Chordata; class Mammalia; order Eulipotyphla; family Erinaceidae; genus Erinaceus; species Erinaceus europaeus. The sequence continues at coordinate 1,431,045 of NC_080182.1, read as the reverse complement.
TTCAACATCCCAAAGGGATTGTGGAGACAGGTTGTCTTTGACCTTTGACAGAGGATTCCCCAATTCTGCAAGCTGTTGACCCATGGCATAAATTCTCTTCTACTGAAGTCAACACAGACAAAGACTATTGGTAGGTGTGTGGGGTGTGGCCAGACAATGTGGAGGAACTGAATAGTTTTCAGTAACTTGTGACCTCGAGTGAGATCACATTGCAAATCAGAGGAGAAATTCTAGAACGACTCCCCCTGCCTCATTCCTTTGCACTAGCTTATCAGCAAATCAATTAGACTGCCCCAGAAGGCACAACAGAGCAGGTCTCCAGGTCTTCAGTATTATGAAGTCTATTACATAGTGAAACTCATTCAAAAAACAGTATACTAAGCATGAGTTTGGCTAAATCCTGCCGAAGCAACCACAGGAGTGAAGTTTTATCCAGTCAATGCTAATGATTCAAATAAATGATTCAAACAAGTCAGTTTCACTTAAAATGGCTGTTTGAAGGTTGTACTGAGCAGTCAAGGCTTGGGCTCTAAGAGGTGAACTTTTAGCCGAGTTTCTAGGCACCATGCAGACTTACTGACAGAAACTTTAGAAATGGGTCCCCAAGTTGATGGAACTACTCTCCTAGTGTTAGAAAATTAGACGGAGGGGCCAGGTGGTGGTGCACCTGGTTGAGCGCTCGTGTTGTAATGCGCAAGGACCCAGGTCCAAGCCCCTGGTCCCCACCTGCAGGGGGAGAGCTTTGCGAGTGGTGAAGCAGGGCTGCAGGTGTCTCTGTCTCTCTCCCTCTCTGTCTCCCCCTTCCACTTGATTTCTGACTGTCTCTATCCAATAAATATATAAAGATAATAAAAAAATTAAAAAAAAGAAAAGTAAATGGAATTCGGACATGTAGACTTTTTTCTTTATTCCTGTCAAATCTATTATTAACAGAGGTCTTAGCAATGTAAAAAACAACTTAATTCCCAATTTAAGTAACATAATTATTTATAAATGATTTCTTTAACTGGATTCTTTAAAAACCTATGAATTATTGACTATAATGTTGAATTCATTATGAAGATTTTTTTAATGCAGCAAAGTAGAGAATAGTGTTTCAATGTAACTTTGTCTTATACTCTGATGCCCTGCAAATAATTAACACGATAATGAAAAACTATATAAAGCTGTATGGGTTAATTTAAATTTCTCACCGTTAGATGAAAATATTAAATTGCTGAAAAAGTCATGACACATTATTTCTGTGCAAAAATGCACCATGGCTTTTCTGATAACCCAATGCTAAGAAGCAAAGAAGTTTCATGGTGACCATTTTGAAAAAACTCAATAGCAGACCGAAGTTTCAACTGAAAATTTCCATTGAAACTAAAGTATGTGTATTTCAAGATAACAATACTGGCTGATCCTTATTTTGTACCTATTTGCTTAAAAAGAGGAGAAATCAATGTCTTGTGGCTTGAGTCATTAGAATATATTACAATTACATTCTTTGTGAGACTTCAGGAGTCCCTCAGCAATAGGGCATGGGAGCAAGTTCTAGAGAATTTACCATCGTGGGAAGAGGAATTCTGTCAAAAGCAGATAAAAAGATCTTTTGGGAGAAGTCTAACAAAAAGCCTTCCTCCCTGCACATTAAAGTACTGGGTATTCAATGACTAGAGCCAAAGGATGGATGGATACCACTTCTGATTCTTTCTGAAGTTTATTTGCTTTTCCTAGGAAAAAAATTTGTCCTACCAAATAAAGCTTTTATGTGTGAAAAAAACTCTTTTTTGTTGGTAGCCATAGAACGCCACTCATGAGCACTGTCTGGTAGCACCTGAGACTCTTGGGTTGATGGAAAAGTCATGATGCAGTCTTGCATAGAAAAATAGAAAAAAATGTCATGATTATTCTGACTCAATATTTTCCAGGAATTAAATTCCAGAGCCTGACTTTGTACTAGAACACATAGCAGACACACACTATCTATGCTTAGCTCCATTCATCGTTCATCCTTTTTAATCAATGCATTTTGTTAAATGCCAACTGTACACCTGATGATATGTACAGATATGGAACTATTACTTTGGAACAATGAAACTGGATCTTCTATGCACGTATGCTGGTGAGCATCCTATGGAATTCATGAAGGTTCCTATTTCCTTTATCCTTCAATGGTATGTAAGGAAGTTATCTGTACTATTCCAGCCTTTAGGTCCATGATTGGTCAACAATTTGTTTGGCTTTGTATGTTAACTCTCTTTTCAGCTACCAGGTTCCAGATGCCACCATGATGCCAACCAGACTTCCCTGGACAGAGGACCCCACCCATGTGTCCTGGAGCTCCGCTTCCCCAGAGCCCTGCCCCACTAGGGAAAGAGAGAGGCAGACTGGGAGTATGGATCCACCTGCCAACTCCCATGTTCAGCGGGGAGGCAATGACAAAAGCCAGACCTTCCACCTTCTGCATCCCACAGTGACCTTAGGTCCATACTCCCAGAGGGATAAAGAATAGGAAAGCTATCAGGGGAGGGGATGGGATACAGAGTTCTAATGGAGGAAATTGTGTGGAGTTGTACCCCTCTTATCCTATAGTTTAGTCAGTGTTTCCTTTTTATGAATAAAAAAATAATTAAAAAAAGAGTTTTCTATCAGCTCCAAACCGTTCATCGCATTACCCCGCTTCTTCCTCACCTTGTAGCTGCCACAGGTTCTCTCTGGAAATGACTTGAAAAGAAAAAGTGGAGGTTGGAACTAGCTATTGAGTAAGAATGTGGTAGAATGTGATAGGGAATAGCAGAGTCGTGTTAGTAGGGGACAAGGCATGAGGTCGCATGCAGACAGAGGTGGGCGGTGTGAGGGGATGTGGCTGGATTGGTAGCTGGTTTGGAGGGGACTTGTCCACACAACAGGTCTGTCAGCAACCTGGTCTATGGACTTTCTCTAGGAAGTCAACTTTACTTCCCAAATTATAGAGAATCTCAGGGTCAACCTAATTCAATTCAAACCTCAGTTCTACCTTTGTGCTACTTGTGGGAATAGGAAAAACGACCCATTTTACCCAAAGCTCAGTTTATAATAATAATGTCAAGAGGCTGCTGTGAGAAGTAAATAAAACAATAAATACTACATCTATAAATTATTTCTTACAGTGCTTGGCACCTAATCGCTCTCATTAAACATCAGCCTGTATTCAAAGATGTTTTATGAATAAATGCTGTTTGTCTGCATTAGTGACCGAAAGTGGAGACTTTGGATAAGAGGAAATTTCTCTTCTAGTATCTTTTTTTTAAAAAATATTTTATTATTTATTTATTTATTTCCTTCTGTTGCCCTTGTTTTATTGTTGTAGTTATAGTTATTATTGATGTTGTTGTTGTTGGATAGGACAGAGAGACATGGAGAGAGGAGGGGAAGACAGAAGGGGAGAGAAAGACACCTGCAGACCTGCTTCACCTCCTGTGAAGCAACTCCCCTGCAGGTGGCGCACTGGGGGCTCGAACCCGGATCCTTAACGCCGGTCCGTGCGCTTTGTGGCACCTGCGCTTCACCCGACTCCCCTCTTCTAGTATCTTAAGTGAAAACAAGAGGTAGAATCCTCTTGACAGACCAGTTAAGACTCCAGATCTGCATGCATAGCTACAGACACTTTAAAAAATGTATTCGTCAAAACAGGTGACTTTATCATCTTAGAAGATGAGATGCTGTATCTAGAGATGACTCCTCTCACCTCAGTTCTGTGCACGAGCTGTTGTGTCGCGTCGTCATTCATGCGAAAAATTTCCAGAAATGGGTCAGACTTACTGAAGAAATCCTAAAACACACAAATATAAACGAGCTTTTACGTCCTCCTTCTTGATCCTTACACATTTGACCCAGCCCTGGACTTGACACTCAAACACCCCCGGACTTGACTCTTCCCTGCTTTGATCTATTTCTTTATTGTCCACTCTTGTCTAGAACAAGCAACATCTGAATCCTAAGTCCTTTAAGAAGTACTTAAGAATGCAGTGTATAATCATGGTGCTTATCCTGAATATTGAAGATAGGAACTAGAAAAGAGTGTCTGGAACATTCAGGGTCAGATCCATAGTCTAGAGCTTGGCAGCCTTGTAACTTCTGGAAAATTGTTTAACCTCACTGCGTCTAATTTGTGAAAAGGAAATAGTTGTATCTACCACTAGGACTATGGTCATGAGTCTGAGGGTTAGACCCCTGACATCTAGTGCACTGTACATGTTCATCAACAGTGATTCATTACTGTCACTGCAGACAGGATTAGTTTCCAGGCGAGCAAACTGAAACCCACTGAAATCACAGCACAGCAGGTAGAGATTTACTGTTGCTCTATAGTAGGAAAAACTACAGTCAATGTGCCAAACCCAGCCCACCTGTTTTTGTGAATAAAGTTTTATTGGAAGCCTGCCATGCACATTAAGGGACGTATTGTCTATGACTGTTTTCCTGCAGTAGTAGATGGGACAGAGACCATGTGGCCTGCAAAACCTAAAATGTTTACCATCTGGCCCTTTATAGAAAAAGTTTGATGACCTCTGTTTTAGAGACAGATTTGTTTGCTTACAATCACCCCACCAAACTAGCAATTTGCAAATACTAAAAGCGTAATTTATAATCACTATGATAATGTGGGGACCACCAGCATGGGAACCAGTTCCAGCATGAATGCTTTCTTAGGAAAGGGAGGAGAGAGAAAGTCAGGAGTTCCATTAACGTTAGTTAAATAAGTTATTTCTTGCAAGCAATGTAATTATGTGTTGCGGTGTGTGTGTCACCCATGTAGGGGATTTTATTGCTCCTGGCCACGGTGCGTTCCGAGAGACAGAGGAGGAGAGTCGTCACAGCACAGAGGATTCTTCCATGCCATCACACCTCCCATGTGGTACTGGCCTTGGAACCTGGCTCAGACACATGGCCATGCAGGAGTCCTACCTGGTGAGACATCTTTCCTACTTGTATTTGTGTATTTGCTTATTGAAGACAGTCTTTGATATTTCAAGGATTATGGCTCTTCATCTCATGACCAGAATTTGAAAGGCCCCTAAAAAACAAGTCACGTCTAGCAAAAGGAATGTGGCATTTCTTTCTCTGCAGCTTTCCAAAGTAGTTTATGTTCCCTGGCATACCCTATGATGGCAGTTTTCAACCTGTTTATCAGTAGGGTACACCCAGACTATGAAAGCATTAAGAACCCCAGTGGTTTTTGTTAATGGGAGTTATAGCTATTGTTATTCACCATATTATAAGGCTCATCGGAGACATTACAAAATATTCATTTCATATAGGATCAAATCTATGACATTGTGACAAACAAAAACACTATCGTAGAAACTAATATTTCCAAATTTAAAGAGCAGAGAGCAGATTGGTATTCTTCTGCAATTTGGGAAATGAATTTCACTGACTGGCTTAATAGAAGGCAGCAGGATTCTCATATCTGCAGCTGTATTCATTTTGTTATGACATTAGGCTTCCTGTAACTTCTGGAAAAGTCTCATGCATCGGAGAGAATGAATTTGGGTGAAGAAAGAAAATTGGTTCTTAGCCTTCTGGCAACAGTTCTGAAGCCACCCCCCACCCCCATATTCCTCTCCAAGGATCTTAGAACCTTGACTACACTTCTGAGGACTGCTATCTATAGCACTTTCCTCACCCCCTTGCTTCCTACTCCCCTGAAATAGGCAATTTCATTCCCTTCAAATCCCAAGACCAATCTGACTTTTATTCATGAAATTTCTTCTCTGGAGAGAGATTTAGGTTTTAGATAGAAAATCTGATTAAGTCCTTCCCCATCACTGAGTTTTTGTGAGTCAGTTTCTCCCTCTCTCTCTCTCTCTCTCTCTCTCTCTCTCTCGTGTGTGTGTGTGTGTGTGTGTGTGTGAAAGAGAAAGAGAGAAATCAGGAAGAAGTTATTTCCCATCTCTGCAACTCAGTGTTCTTAAAGAACACAATTAGATTGAACCATGGATTTTCTACACTAGGTATTAAAAAAAAATGTGTGCTATTAGTGATTTAACATTTGTTTATTACCAGTAATTCAACACTTATACAATCATAAGATTTCAGAGGCATGGTTTTTATAACTCACCAAAATCACACCTACAAATGTCCTACATGATGTGCTTGGGTGTCTGGGGCTTAAAAGAATTGAGAATACAGATTTATAACCATCATATGAGCTGGGAATAGCACATTTTATTTTATTAGATAAAGGAATTAGATTAGGTAGATTCAGTGTGTGTGAAAGAGATGACAGCACTGAAGGAAGCTTCAGTGCCGTGGGGCTGAGTTCAAACCTAAATCATACACATGGCAAAGCAATACACTGTCCAGGTGAGCCACTTCACTAGACCTGAACACAGCATTTGCAGGATGTATACTTGTGCTTCACTTTTCAGATGTATAGAGAAGTCAGTAGACTCAAGGTACTCATAAGCAAAACGACTTAAATTAAGAGCTTTATCACACAGCGACTTTTAGTCATGACTTATCTGTCCCAATAGATGTGGTAGGTTCAACAACTGCTAACATGTAAAGTAGCTGTGAAATTGTTACTGCTCAAAGCAAGAAAGATGTTTGCCCTGAGAAGCTTTGGGAACCACAGTTCCACCTGAAACAGTCATACTATCGTGTTCTGACTCCACCATAAAAATATTGTGGCTCTTTGCTTTTTCTAAAGGTGACCACCACAATGTACACTGTCTTTAGGCCTTTCCACAATGTGAACCTGGTCCTCCCCCATCAAGGTGGGCATCCAATTCCTCTTTCCCTGATGCTGAGCTAGACACAGGGCTCATCTGTAAGCAACATAACACAGTGGGAAGGATGATGCAGGATTAGCCATTAGGGAGTCTGGTCCATACACCAACACATGGCCTGGGCCCCAAGGTCCATGGTACTAGGGCTCTGAGGCTCAGCAGTACTTAGATGGTCAGCATAGTCAGAGGTGGGGATAGTTAACTAGCATCACACTAACTGCTGCCTGGGGCTCTTTCTGCAGGGTAATATTCACTGGAATGAAGGCAGCTGTTCATACAACTTAAAACCTGTAAGCTCAGGAAGCCGCATGCTCCAGATGCCATCAGGATGCCGACCAGGCTTCCCTGGACAGACAATCCCACCAATGTGTCCTGGAGCTCCGCTTCCCCCGAAACCCACCCTACTAGGGAAAGAGAGAGGCAGACTGGGAGTATGGACCGACCAGTCAACGCCCATGTTCAGTGGGGAAGCAGTTACAGAAGCCAGACCTTCCACCTTCTGCATCCCATAATGACCCTGGGTCCATGCTCCCAGAGGGATAGAGAATGGGAAAACTAGTGGGGAGGGGACGGGATATAGAGACTGGGTGGTGGGAATTGTGTGGAGTTGTACCACCCCATCCTATGATTTTGTTATTGTCTCCTTTCTTAAATAATAACAATAAAAAAAAAAAACCTGTAAGTTCACTTACCAACCCTCAAGTCAGCCAGAGGACAGATTAGGGGCATTTAAGAGAAGCCACTGGAAGTCATTAAGTGAGTAGTTTAAAACTGCTACACATTGACCCAGAAGCTGCTAATGGCACCAGGGCAGATAGTACAGAGCAGTATTGGTAAGTTATACTGAGACTCGGGGATGTTGGAGAAGACAGAACATAATTACCAGAAAGAGGTGAGTGTGAGAACTCACACCCAACTGACCTCAGCACACAGTGCAGTTCCGAGCACTGAGTTCATGCTAATGTCAAAAGGTAGTAATTTCTAAGAACACCACATAAAATTTGTCCCTAAGGAAGAAGTCTTTCCTGATGTCCTCAGGCAAAATGAATCACCCTTTCACATCACTTCTCACCCTATTAGGCTAGAGTGGCATTATATAGTTAGCTGTTTAAACTTATGTTTTATTGTATTAGACGGTGCGTTCTAGACTGTGAATCTGAGAGAGGGGGCTGTGTAGTGGCACACTTGGTTGAGTGCATTCCTTCTCAAGTGCTTGGATCTGTCGTCAAGACCCCCAGCCCCCACCTGCAGGAGGTAAGCTTAATGAGAGGTTTAGCAATGCCGCAGGTGTCTCTCTCCCTCTCTTTCCATGTCTTCCCACTCTCAATTTCTCTTTGTCCTACCAAATAAAAAAATCTTAAAAAAAGAAACGAATTCAAGACCTGGTTTTTCATATGACAACCCTATGTGGCTCTGTATTTCTCAGAGTCTGAGCGAACACAAACAGTAATCTGAGGAAAGTCACTTTATTGGGGCTGGGTGGTGGCACACCTGGCTGAGCACACATACTACAGTGAACAAAGACCCAGGTTTAAGCCCCCAGTCCTCACCTGCAGGAGGAAAGCTTCACAAGTGGTGTAGCAATTTGCAGGTGTCTCTCTTTTTCTCCCTCTCTATCACTCCCTTCCCTCTTAATTTTTGGCTGTGTCTATCCAGTAAATAAAGATAACAAAAAAATTTTTTTTCACTGGGGCTCAGTGCCTGCACAACGTATCCACTGCACCTGGAGGCTATTTTTTTTTTTACCTTTTGTTGCCCTTGTTGTTTATCATTGTTGTTGTTATTATTATTGTTACTGTTGTCATTGTTGTTGGATAAGACAGAGAGAAATGGAGAGAGGAGGGGAGACAGAGAGGGAGAGAGAAAGACAGACACCTGCAGACTTGCTTCACTGCTTGTGAAGCGACCCCCCTGCAGGTGGGGAGCCGGGGACTTGAACCAGGATCGTTATGCCAATCCTTGTACTTGGCACCGTGTATGCTTAACCCACTGCACTACTGCTCGAACCCCACAATTTATTTATTTATTTATTTAAAAAAGGAGACATTAACAAAATCGTAAGATAGGAGGGGTACAACTCCACACAATTCCCACCACCAGATCTCTGTATCCCATCCCCTTCCCTGATAGCTTTCCCATTCTTTATCCCTCTGGGAGTTTTTTTTTTTTTAATTAAAAAATGTCACTCTGTCCTTAATTTTCTCTGAAGGGAGGCTGGATAACATACTCTACCTACCACCTGAAGAAGATGGGTCCTGAAATTGGTGCAACTTGGGACATTCCTACTCATGACCACAGAACGCAAGATCAGACCTACAGGGATGCAGAGGTTACATAGGCTCCTGTGCTGAATATGGGCCCCAGATCAAATTGATGGGGGGTTTACAGTCAACAATATCTATATACTTTTCCCATATTTGGGAGCTACTCTATTCCCTGATCCAGCTTTCTGTCCCTTTTCCAGCCATGGCATCATCTCCCCAAACAATAATCTGATCTGTTTTATATCTTAACTCTTTTTCAGCCACCAGGTTCCAGATGCTACCATGATGCCAACATGACTTCCCAGGGCAGATGACCCCACCAATGTGTCCTGGAGCCCCACTATCCCAGAGCTTAGCCCCACTAGGGAAAGAGAGAGACAGGTTGGGAGTATGGATCAACCTGTCAATGCCCATGTTCGGCAGGGGAGCAATTACAGAAGCCAGACCTTCTACCTTCTGCACCCTATAATGATCCTGGGTCCATACTCCCAGAGGGATAAAGAATAGGGAAGCTATCAGGGAAGGGGATGGGATACGGAGATCTGGTGGTGGGAATTGTGTGGAGTTGTACCCCTCATCCTATGGTCTTGTCAGTGTTTCCATTTTATAAATAAAAATTATTTTAAAAAATTAAAAAAAATAAACCTTTTACAGGGATGTTAAAAGAATGACTAAATGTGATCATGCATGGAAAGCTCTTGTATTCAACAATATAGGTGTTTAATAAATGTCACCTTTCTTTCATTTCTATTCACTTCTTAGAAGTGTACCTAGCAATGAAGTGAAATCAGTTACGTGTGCACACCTGACCTGTGGTATTTGCAAGTAAGTGAAGTCTGGGTGTAATAAAATTGATTTTTTTTAAATTATAGACCTCCCCCCCTTCCCAGGAACTCACTTTGAGGAAGTCTTACTTTGCAGCCCTCTCTCTGCAATATTTGCTCTGTTTAATAATGTGGGTACAGAAGGAGAAATAGCTGCAGGAGGCAATCTGATTATACTTTATGTGCTGGCTTTATTACTTCTTTCAGTAAGGTTAATGCCAAGCATTTTACCTTGTCATCCAATTTCCGTGCGTTGAATGCAAGTTCAACGTAGTCATCATTGCCGGATAACTCTTCAGCAATCACCTTAAGGGAAAAAGTGCTTGTCAGTTTCAGGGCCTGTTGAACTGTTCAGTGCAGAATTCATGAACAAACATAGCTCATATCGAGTCCTCAAATCAACAGAAATTGATACTGAGCAAGGAATTTTCTACAACTCTCACAAACATAACACCAAATTTTCAGCTGTACAAGGAATTTCTTGCAGCAGACAACAGTACATAACTCAATTTCATTCATGCTAAGCATGAAACCATGAGCATGGAATTGAGTAAGTTGGAGATTTGGAGCAGAAGTTTGGAAGAGTTTGTATCCTTACAGTTCATGTGACACTGGATGGCACTTCCAGATGTATGTACATGTTATGTGTCTAGGTAAGTTTTGGAGGTTATAAGGGAGGATCACCAGTAATAGTTTTCCATTACTTTGAGTCAGAACATCAAGGCAATGGAGAAATAAATGTTCTACATTCTTTCCAATGGTTATATGGTCACCAAAGAAATGTTGTAAATCACATTTTCTTAAAAAAAAAAATGTCTCTGGCTTTTGGAGATGAAAATAGAGAGAGAAAACAGACAAGCAGAAAAATTCCTGTTATGGCTTTTGACTTAAGTGGAACAATAACAGTGTCTCTTAGAACCTATTTTATAGTAAGTCATTTCCCAGTATTTAATACCTGGTTCTCTGGAGAATTAACTGGTTGAAAAGTTCAGAAGAAAACCAACAACAATGAAATTCTATAGGCCAGTCTAATTTCATGTTCAGGTTAAGACATTTATAAGTAAGATAGGTTGGGGTACCAGATGTTGGCACAGCCAGCTGAGCATATATGCTGCCACCCACAAGGAGCCAGGTTCAAGCCCTGTATCCTCACCTTTAGGGGGGAGGCTTCATGAGCAGTAGAACAGTGCCTCAAGTGTCTCTCTTTCTCACTTTTTTTTCTCAGTTTCTCTCAATGCTATCAAATAAGTATTTAAAATAAATTAAGATGGGGCTTAAAATTTTTATTAATGATTTAATCATGATTAACAAGATTATTAGTTAATAGGGGTACAATTCCACACAGTTCCTACCACTAGAGTTCCACGCCCTATCCCCTCCATTAAAAGCTTCCCTATTCTTTATCCCTCTGGGAATAGGAGCCAAATTCATAAGATAGGCTTTGACTATACATTTGGAGGTCAAAGCACATGAACACAGTCATTATGCCCAGATTTTATTGCAATTCTTCTGTGATCAGGTTTTCTAGGATGAGTTGGGTTTATTCAGAGTATGTACAGAAAGCTTTGGGATATCTAAGCTACTTTACACTTGATAATAAAGCTGACAAGTTTATCTAAAGGAAGGAATACTCTCTTCTAAAACGTAAGCTGTGAAAGTAGGGGACATGAGCCTAGATACAAAGTCAAAACTCAAGACCTGCTCCACAAATGAGGAACCATCCTAGACCCAGTCCGTATCTCATTCTCTTTTGTCTCTCACCACCTCAGTGCCTCTTAGGTAGTCTGTTACCTTGTGATCACGGACACCTTTGGAAAACTGAGGAGATCTAGTCTCTGCAGAAGCCTTAGAGATTTATTTTCAGCCGTTTTCCAGAAGTTACTGAAGCCAGTGTTTTGATCCATGACTAAGAATAGGATTTAGATGTTTTAAAACTGGAAGAAGATGAACTATTTCTGGGATAGGAGAAGGAAGAAAATGTCTTAGCTATATCTTGAAGAAAGGGTGGCAAGGTGAGGTGTGTTTTTCTCCTGGGAAAGAATAGTGATAGATTTTTGTATCTGGGTTCACTCTCCCAGGGCTGCAATTGCTTGATTCCATGTCCTGTCAGAGCAGCAATAGGCCTGCAAAGACCATCAAAACCATTTGTTCATGGCTTCATGAGATGACCAAGGAAAGCCTTTGGTGTGAACACACCATTAAAATATTCAAGTAGCAAACTCAGCTAAGAGCTTATGAGAATGGTCATAAGTTTTACAACTGGCATCCTCTTGAATTTTCCTTTAAGACATTTTTTTAGACTTTTTAAAAACAAATTAGTCACTTTCAAGCTAAAAGAAGATTGTCAAAGGAAGTGTGTGTGTCTGTGTGTCCCTCTGGCAGTTTACCTCTCTAGAAATTCAACTAGTCCTATAGTATTCCCCACATTTATTTATTTATTTATTTATTTTGATTCATGCAGACAACTTGTTGGAACACCTTATCTTTTACAAGGTTTCTGTTATAAGATGTCAAAGGGGGTCTTGTTGTTGTTGTTGTTTTTCTGAACCTGATATATTCATGGGCCCTTTGGAATATAACTAAAATAGGCCTATTAACTATCTACAAAATGGAGACCCAACCAAAAAAAAATCTTCATCTGAACTATTCTAGCCTTTAGGTTCATGATTAGACAATAATTTGTTTGGCTTTACATGTTAACCTTCTTTTCAGCCACCAGGTTCCAGATGCTACCATGATGCCAACCAGACTTCCCTGGACAGATGTCCCACCAATATGTCCTGGAGCCCCACTTCCCCAGAGCCCTGCCCTACTAGGGAAAGAGAGAGACAGACTGGGAGTGTGGATCAACCTGTCAATGCCCATGTTCAGCGGGGAAGCAATTACAGAAGCCAGACCTTCCACCTTCTGCATCCCACAATGACCTTGGTCCATACTCCCAGAGGGATGAAGAATAGGAAAGCTATCAGGGGAGGGGATGGAATATGGAGTTCTGGTGGTGGGAATTGTATGGAGTTGTACCCCTCTTATCCTATGGTTTTGTCAGGGTTTCCTTTTTATAAATACAAATTTAAAAAGAAAGATGCCAAAGTTTGAAATACCAAAGTTGTATTTGAAAACATCAAGATCTTAGTTAGCATTATTTTTTAAAAAATCTATTTATTGGCTATAGATGGCCAGAAACTGAGAGGGGAGGGGGCAATAGAGAGGAAGAAAGGCAGAGACACCTGCAGCCCTGCTTCACTACTTGTAAAGCTTCCCCTGCAGGTAGGAACCAGGGGCTTGAAACTGAGTCCTTGCACATCATGTGACTCAACCAGGCACACCGCCAGCCAGCCCCTTAATTAGTATTCTTTCAAGACTGCTTACCAGAACATTCTGGGGTGACAGAAATGCTCTGTATATGGCACTGCAGCTGCTACTTACAGGCAACTACCGAGCACTTAATAAGTGGGTGAATGTGACTAAGGAATGAATATTTGTTTTCACTATTTTTTAAATAGTTTTACTTACCTCTGCATAATCCTATGCAGAGAGCGGCTAACAGATGGAACAGCAGATCTCCAAATTGCTTACCAAAGAGTAATAATTCCGGGCTTGGTCTTTAGGCAACAAACCAAGCCTTGAACTAAATGGCAGTTTTAATTCTCAGAGGAGTGAAAGGCAGAGATAGTTTTCTTGGTTTTTTTTTTTTTTGGTTTGTTATGGGTCTGCTCTTTTCTTTTTTTTAAATTTTTTCTCTTTTTAATATTTATTTATTTATTCCCTTTTGTTGCTCTTGTTGTTTTATTGTTGTTGTTATTGATGTCATTGTTGTTGGACAGGACAGAGAGAAATGGAGAGAGGAGGGGAAGACAGAGAGGGGGAGAGAAAGACAGACACTGCAGACCTGCTTCACCCCTTGTGAAGAGACCCCCCTGCAGGTGAGGAGCCGGGGGCTCGAACCAGGATCTTTTCGCTTGTCCTTGTGCTTTGTGCCACCTGTGCTTAACCCGCTGCACTATAGCTCAACTCCCCCCCCCCCTTTTTCTCTTTATTGGGGGATTAATGTTTTACAGTAAGCAGTAAATACAATACTAACCAGTTTTTGGGTTAGGTTTATTCCTAGATATTTTATTGTTTTTGCAGCTGTAGTAAAAGGAACTGATTTCTGGATTTCTTCTTCTTCAAACTTAGTGTTTGCATAAGGGAATGCCACAGACTTTTGTATGTTAATTTTGTAGCCTGACACCTTACTGTATTGCCTGATGATTTCCAAAAGCTTCCTGCTGGATTCTTTAGGTTTTTCCATGTATACTATCATGTCATCTGCAAATAAGGAGAGTTTGACTTCTTCTCTTCCAATCTGTATCCCTTTAATTTCTTGCTCCTGCCTGATTGCTATGGCAAGAACTTCCAACACTATGTTGAATAGTAATGGTGATAGTGGGCAGCCCTGTCTAGTACCTGATCTGAGAGGAAATGCTTCCAGTTTTTCACCATTGAGTATGATGTTGGCTGTAGGTTTGCTATATTTGGAATCCATTATCTTGAGGAATTTTTCATCTATTCCCATTTTTTGTAGTGTTTTGATCATAAAGGGACGTTGGATTTTTGTCAAAGGCTTTCTCTGCATCTATTGAAATGACCATGTAGTTTTTGGTCTTGCTTTTAATGATATGGTGGATCACATTGATTGGTTTATGTACATTAAACCAACCTTGCATGCCTGGGATAAACCCCAATTGAACATGATGAACAATCTTTTTGCCTTGTTTTCTTTTTTTTTCTTTTTTTTTTTTTTGATGAACAATCTTTTTAATATACTGTTGTATCTGGCTGGCTACGGAAGAAGGGCAAACGCTAGAAGAAGAATCTGGCTGGCTTGAATTTTTTTCAGTATTTTAGCATCTATGTTCATCAGAGATATTTGGTCTATGGTTTTCTTTTTTGGTTGTATCCCTGTCTGCTTTTGGTATCAGAGTGATTTTGGCTTCACAGAAATAGAAAGGAGCATTCCTGTGTCTTCAATCTTTTGGAAGACTTTTAAAAGCAGAGGTATTAACTCTTCCTTGGAGGTTTTGTAGAATTCATTTGTAAAACCATCTGGTCCAGGACTTTTATTCTTGGGGAGGTTTTTAATAACTGTTTCAATTCCATTAGCTGTGATGGGCCTGTTCATATTATCCTCCTCTTTATTTAATTTTAGAAGTTTATAGGTATCTAGGAAATCGTCCATTTCTTCCAGGTTCTCTAGCTTGGTGGCATATAGTTGTTCATAGAAGCCTCGCATGATATGTTGGATTTCTGTGGTGTCTGTTGTGATATCTCCTTTTTCATTTCCAATCTGATTTATTTAGGTCTTTTCCCCTTTTTGTTTTGTGAGTCTGGCTAAAGGTTTGTTGATTTTGTTCACTCTTTCGAAGAACCAACATTTAACTTTGTTGATCTTTTGTATGGTTTTCCTATTCTCAATGTTATTTATTTCTGCCTTAACTTTAGTTATTTCTGTCCTTCTGGTTGCTTTAGGGTTCCTTTGTTCTTCTATTTGATCCTTTTCTTGTTTCCTAACATGTGCTTGTATGGCTATGAATTTCCCCCTAAGTACTGCCTTAACTGTGCCCAAGTATTTTGATAGCTTGTGTCTTCATTCTCATTGAACTCTCGAAACATTTTGATTTCTTCCTTTATTCCTCTTTGAACCAATAGTTAAGTAGTGTGCTGTTGAGCTTCCATATTTTTGGACCTTCACTAATTTTTGTTGATTGTTAAGTGTTAGTTTAATTCCACTGTGGTCTGAGAAGATGCTTGTGATGATTTCAATGCTCTTGAATTTGCTGATGCTGTCTTTGTGGCATAACATATGGTCGATCCTTGACAATGATCCATGTGGACTTGAGTAGAATGTGTATTCCAGTTTCTTGGGATGAATGACTCTGAAAATGTCTAATAGTTCTAGTTTATCTATCTCATCATTTAGCTCCCTCGTTTCTTTATTGATTTTTTGAGTAGATGATCTGTCAAATTGAAAGAGTGAGGTATTGAAGTCCCCTAATATTACTTTATTGCTGTTAATATATTGCTGTAGCTCTTTTAATAGATATCTGATGTATTTAGATGACCTCTTATTGGGTGCACAGATGTTGATAACTGTTAAGTCCTCTTGACTGACTGATCTTCTGAGCATTAAGTAATGTCTATCCCTATCTTTTTAAATTTTCTTTAAGGTCTATCATGTCTGATATGGAAATATCTGTTCCTGCCCTTTTTTGTGGTCCGCTAGTTTGTATGATTGTTTTCCATCTTTTCACTTTTAGTTTGTGTTTGTCTTGTTGAGTTAGGTGGGTTTCCCATAGACAACATATGGTTGGTTGTGTTTTCTTTTCCATCTTCCTACTCTGTGCCTTTTAGGTGAATTCAGGCCATTGGCATTTATTAATATCATTAGATTGAAGATATCTTAATATCACTATTATAGATTTTTAGAGTGTTCTGATATGTGGTATATTTATGGTGATCTGACTTCTTATAGGAGACCTTTCAGAATTTCTTTCAGTTGATTCCTTCAACTGTTGCTTGTATCAGAAGGTTTTTATGCCTCTATCTAGGCTGAATGACAGTCTAGCTGGATACAGTAGTCTTGGTTAAAAGCCTTTCTCACTGAGCACTTGATAGGTATCTTGCTATTATCTTCTGCCCTGCAATGTTTGTGTGGAGAAATCTGCTGCCAATCTTATGGGTTTTCCTTTGTAAGTGACTCTTTGTTTTTCTCTTGCAGCTTTCAGGATCCTTTCTTTATCCTTATTCCTTTTCATTCTAAATATGATGTGTCTTGGTGTCTTAAGTCTGGATTAATTCTGTTTGGGATCCTCTGGGCTTCATGAACATTTATGTCTTTTATGTTGTCTAGACTAGGGAAGTTCTCATCTATTATGTCCTGTAGAATGTTTTCTTCCCCTCCCTCACTTTCTCCTCTGGTAGGCATATAATGCATATATTATTTATTTTTATGTCATCCCACATGTCTCTGTTGTTATTTTCAGTATCTCTTAGCCTCTTTTTAAGATCTCTTACCTCTTTCTTAGTTATCCCTAATTCATCCTCTGTCTTGCTAATTATGTTTGCTGCCTCATTTATTCTATTCTCTTTCCTTTCTGCTATTTTCTGTAGCTCAGGTATTTTGTTACCCTGTTCTGATAGTATATTAGCTTGGTTAGCTAGTTGTGTTCTTAGCTCAGCTATTTCAGCCTTAAGCCTTCTAATAAGCTCCAGATAGTGTTTTTGTTCAGAGTCTCATTTGTTGTTTTCCCATTTCTTATGACATTTCTTTCAAACTCTTTCTTCACTACCGTGACTAATGTCTCAATTAGTGTTTGGATTTTGTCCTCATTCTTATGGGCTTCTACCATTGGGGGGATTTTATCTGGACTTTTGTCCTGGTCCATTCATCCAATTTTTCTTCTTGGTTTAAGCATAATATATAGTGTGTTATGAGGCCCTTCTCTCAGTATTTTTCAGTCCATTGATCACTCTTACCTGGATTGACTTGTGTCTAAGTAAGGTACTTAAAGATTTCACAGTTGTGAAAACAGTTATTTCAATGTTATCTCAATTCCTAAGTTGAACAGGAACAGTTGAACAGCTGAAATAAATAACTTTAATAGCACAGTGGCTGTTAAAGCCTCTTTTGTTATTTTTCTTCCCTGTAGGCTATGGTATCCTGAGGGCTTTCTACCTATAAGTATGTTTTTCTACCTAATCACTCACTCCAGTGACTTGGATGGCTCCCAAAGTAGTCCTAGTCTCATCTTGTTGCAGTCTCAGGTGAACTTCTTTGATATTCCTAGTTTATCAGGGAGAGGAGAAGAGGCAAATGCAGCTGCTGCTACTCTGTAGCCCTGACTCTGGATATCTCCTGGTAGGTAGTTTCTATGACTTGAAAATCTGAGACAATTTCATATTCTTAACATACTTGACAATTCCATCTCCACCATTCCCTCTCTCATAAAACATACGTGTATATATTGCAGAAATGCTAAGCAGAAGTGAGTGACCTCTGTTTCAAGTCCTTGTCTGTCTTTGCATTGGCAAGAAGGAAAAGAAAAATTTAGTAGTTATGGTTTCAACTTCCAAAAGTTTAGGTTAGGGATTACTTCCCAAATGATGTATTTGGATGGGCCACATCCATCTGGGCACTACCAGCTGACTGCTTAGAGAGGACTTACCGTAATAGAGGATTTCCCTGCTGTGTTCCCATGCTTCAACAAGGATTTGGACAGCTTTCTCTGGGAAACAATCTGTACAACAGAGAACAAAAGGTAGAGATATTGGTCATCTACCTACCAATCTATCATTAAGTGTTTTCTTTACAAATTTCTCTACTCATAACTCTACATGAAACCACATGAAAATCTATATCCATTTACCTTTCAAAGTTTCTCTGTGACTTTCTCCTAAATACGGGTTACCCCCTTCTTTCTTAACTCCTATGGCTTTTGATATAAGAGGGAATGTGCATGAGGAACTATAGATAATTCAGTCAATGAGAAGGTAACTTAATTGTTGCTGTGGCATTTGTATCAGCATGAATTGAACAATGTGATATATGTACATTCAGAGAAAAAAAATGATAAAGTTCCAGACATGACCTCAAATCAGCACCAAAAACCCTGAGAGAGGGATGAGGTAAAGGAAGGAGGAGAAACCTAGTGTCTAAATATACCTCCCATATATCTATAACTGGTGGAGTTCTATTTTTGATATAATCATTAGGAGGCTATAAAGTAAGTCATCAGGAAATTGATGCTCAGGCAAGTCAATAGGAATAATTGGTGTCTTTGCCATGATTCCGTGTCAAGGCAGAATGTGCAATGACAAACAAAATTATCATCATATTGGCAGTTATTCTTGTCAGAACCTACTCCATTCCTCTTCCTTTTTTTCTTCCTCCTCCCCCTCCCCGCTTTTTTTTTTTTTTTTTTGAAACAGACATTGATAAAGTGTGGATATACCTTGATGACTATGCAACCCATGATTCACATGGCTAGAAAGAATCATGTGAAAGTTGTGCTCCTGTCTAGAGAAATTAAGTTTCCTGTCATAGTAGGCTGATTTTCTCAAATATCACCCCAACTGATCTCTGCCTCATGGTGCCTATTCACACCTTTGTGTAATGTGGGGGACTGGATATAGCTATTTGCTTTTCATGAACACAATCCAAGAGTTATCACTTCTGAAATTGGCTTACAAAGTAGCTGTAGCTTCTATTTTGAATATCAACTCTCTCATTATCTCTTATTCTCTCTTTGTCTTTTCTAGGGCTGGGAGTAAACCACTATGTTTTTTTTTAATAGTTTTTTAGTATTTATTTATTTATTCTTTTTTATTGTCCTTGTTTTATTGTTGTAGTTACTATTGTTGTTGATGTCATTGTTGTTAGATAGGACAGAGAGAAATGGAGAGAGGAGGGGAAGACAGAGGGGGGAGAGAAAGACAGACACCTGCAGACCTGCTTCACCGCCTGTGAAGCTACTCCCCTGCAGGTGGGGAGTGGGGGCTTGAACCAGGATCCTTACGCCGGTCTTTATGCTTTGCACCACCTGTGCTTAACCCTCTGTGCTACCACCCGACTCCCATGAAGAGTCTTATAGAGTAGTCCAGTCAAAATAGGAGTCCTAAAGTATAGAAGCCACTCAAATGTCTATCATTGGACACATACAAAGTTGTGGGATATGAATTTGATGGAATACTTTTTAATAATTATAAAAGATGATACTGTATCCTTTGGGGCAAAATATTAGAATTATAGGAGATGATTATGCTATGTGAAGTAAGTTAATATGTATAAGGTAACTACTGGATGATTTCACTCATATGTAGAATATAGATAATGAAAGCAAAAAATGAAACAAAACTGCTTCTTAGATTCTGTGAGAACTAAGGTAATTAAAACTATGTGGGGCACAGAATCCTGATGGTGAGTACATTGTGAAACTCTAACTCTAAGATTTTGAAATCTTATAAATCATTATTTAAGTCATTAATAGAAATTAAAATTTATAAAGACATTAAAACCCAAATCAAACAGGAGGAGAGGCTTGCTTGAGTCTTTCTTGAATAAACTGAACCTTGATGGCAATTTACAAGAGATCTTCATCTAGAGACCCAGACATATACCCTCAATTCAAGAAGTTATGAAATAATACACTTTTCTAAATCTGTCAAGTTACGAGGGTTTTTTCTTATGCCTCAATAGTTAAAATGTAACAGGAAGATAGGAAGTGAAAAGCAGAGAGGCAAAATTATTCTCTGATGTGCTTGCATATTTTTCTCTCTGAGTTAGAGCAATAAAGAGACTAAGGAAGTGTTACTGTCAAAAGCAAAACATCCAGAGAACTTCCCCAAGTCAAGCAGACCTAGAGACTGCTTTTGATATTCAGTCTGCTATACTCTGAAGAGGAAGGAACATTTATTTTCTTTAAAAAATGGTGATGATGATGATGATGATAATAATGAAGACAATGACAGCTATGGGAATTCCCATTCAAGGAGTACATACTGCATGGCAGATGTGTTATTCACTCTCAAATATTTACTTAGCCTTTATTTTTACGTCTAGTTTGGTGCTGAGTAGCAGACAACCAGATGCAATATCTGGCCTCATGGAACATACATTTATTCTATTTTTTGAAGTTTAAAGTTAGTTGCATTTTACTTTTATATTGATATATACTTAATACTATCTTTACTTTTATTTTTAAAGCAATTTTTTTATTAGGGGAATGAATGTCTTTATAGTAAATACAGTTGTTGATACATGTGTAAAATTTCTCAATTTTCTGAAAAACATTCTCACCGCCAGTCTACAACATATTTATAACATATTTAGATGTGAAATAATCAGAATTTGGAAATGATTTAAGTATACTGAGAAAGTGAGGCACCACAGATTCATCACTGGATCAGCTCTTTGTGTCCTTCACTGAGATAAGAGACAGGAAGAGGATATTTAGTTTGGGGACAAAGAATACATTCACATTTGGAGCATAAAATAGACTAGGTTGAAGACAGTAAGTGGGAAGTAAGTAGACAAGCACACAGAGAAAAGTCTTTCATTAAGATTGAGCATAAAGTTTGTGTGTGCGTGGGGAGAGAAAAACAGTTTCTGAAGGGAACATGAAATTGACTAATAAGCCATTTGTTTTAGTGACCACTTTATATATTATTGCTAACACTATAACCTACAAATTTTGGTATTATTAATCAAACAGGCAGGCAGTCAAAAAAAAGTCCAGGTTTCCATTCCAGCTCCAAAGAATAAATAATAATTAGGGAGCTCAAATCTTTCATTGTGACAATGATCAACAAGAACTTGCAATTGCCATTCTTAAAACTTTTAGGCAAAAGTAGTAGGGTTGCCCATCTGGAGCAGTGATCTTTAGAGAAAATAAAATGGTTTGTTGCAAAACTCCACTTCTGTTTGTGTTCTGAGAGTTGAAACAACTGCATCAGGCTCAACAAGGCCTTAGGTCTTGTCAGAGGATAAGAAAGTCCGAATGTCAAGGGCTCACCCTGGTCCTAGATGCCATGTGAGGTCAGCCAGCTTTGCCTGGTGTCAAGTTAAAGGGGATGGATGCACTTGCCAGAAGTCCTCTATTCTGAGGCTTTTCACCCTGTATTGGGGTCACAGCTGCAATTCTCATTAGTCAACAAAAGGGTGAAGGAGGAGCGAAAATGGGAGTTGAAACCCCCTTTTGAAAAATGGGACCTGAGGGGACACATTACCATTATGTCGCCCTAAGTTCCCACATGTGCACTCAGCACTCACACGCAGATCCTGGGGAGGAAGCAGTTCTTCCTCTGTGAACTAGAGAGGGCTCTAACAGCACTCCTCATTTCTCAAGAAAGTCCACTGTTTCATTCAAATGAATGCTGGACAGGAATGGGAACAAAGGCAGAATGAGACACATTTGAGTCAGTATTTCAACAAGCAATACTTAGCTGGCCTTCCTTTCAACATCATTTCCAGCAGTCATTTCAAAGACCAGCCAGTCATTTTTCATGAAACCGCTTCTACTGAAAAATATCTCTAGATTCCACTTTTCTTTTCTTTTCTTTTCTTTTCTTTTCTTTTCTTTTCTTTTCTTTTCTTTTTCCTTCTTGAAATTGTTCTTGGGCTCTATTAAAACAACAAATATTTATTGAACATCTTCTCAGTGTCAGACACTACAGTGAGATCATGGTGGTAAGCAGATGAAAAATATCTCTATGGGACTGGGGAGACGGCAAAAGAGCACAGTCCCTGTGTGCCTGAGGCCCTGCTTCTAGCCCTGCCGCCACATAACAAGAAAGACAAAACCAAAATAGAGCACCATACATGGCAGAGTGGTACTCCACGCTCTCTGCTTCTTTTGGTTTTAAAAGTCTTAGAATTTTTTAAAATTTTAAGTAGTGATTTACAAAATTACAAGATAGGAGGGGATGCCCCTTCCCCATGGTAGTTCCTTAAGGTCTTTCTCTCTATTCTTTCTTTTGCCATCAGGATTTTTGCTAGGGCTCAGTGCTTGTGTAATTCCATTAGCACTAGAAAGCACCCCCTCCTTTTTTTTTTTTTTAATAAATGATGAGAGGCAGAGAGGAAGACAAAGAGGTAGAGCAAGAAAGAGAGATGGGGCCTGGCAGTGGAACACCTGGTTAAGTGCACATATTACCAAGAGCAAGGACCCGGGTTTGAGCCCCTGATACCGCCCTGCAGGGGTCCACTACATGAGCCATGAAGCAGGTTTGCAAGTGTCAGTCTATCTCCCCATCTATCAGTTTCTCTCCAGACTATCTAATAATAATAATAATAATAATAAAACTAGAAAGAAAAAAAAGAAGAAGGAAAACTGGCAGCCAAGAATGGAGAATTTATAGTGCTGGCACCAAGCCCCGGTGATAACCCTGGAGGCAAGATAAAAAAAAAAGAGAGAGAGAGAGAGAGAGAGAGAGAAGGAAATTCAACTACGCCATGAAACTACTCATCCTGAAGGTGGGGACAAGGGGCTAAAACTGGGGTCCACCTGCATGGGAACATGTGTGCCCTACTAGATGAGGCGCCAGCTACAAGATCACTATCTGCAGGTCAGCAAAGCCAACTCTACTGTCACCTTGACCTTGACCTTGGCATTCCAGTCTCCGTAACAATGATAAAGTCAAACTCTTGTTTAATTCATCAGCCTATAGCATTTATTTATTTATTTATTTATTTATTTTATTTGCCTCCAGGGTTATCGCTGGGGCTCAGCTCTGTGTTGGCACTATGAATCCACTGCTCCCCGCAGCCAGTGGTTTTTTATTTTTATTTATTGAGTAGGGCAGAGAGAAATTAAGAGAGGTGCAGGACACAGAGAGGGAAAGAGAAAGATAGACACCTGCAGGCCTGTCTCACTGATCATGACGCGTCCCCCCTGCAGGCAGGGAGCACATGGTAATATGTGCACTTAACTTGATGTGCCACTGCCTAGCTCCTAATCTACAACACTTTTTAATGGCAGTGTGAACAGATCGATATGCACGATTCCTTAGAAATGAAACTAGGATTTGTCCCTTAAGTAAATAAATATTTATGAAGTCTATATTATGTGTTAGGTATAGAATATAAAATAACACCAGGTAGGCAACGGGGCTGTATTCCCAAAGACAGTCACACAGAATGTGTACCAGAAACCAGCCCTGCAAAGACTGGCAGTACTGTGCCAGGAGACAGGGACCAGCCTGGCCCTGGAGGTCAGGAAAGGCACATCGGAAGAAGTTGTTACTGATCTGAAGGCTTATGGAAGAGGGTAACTGACCAGGTGAAGAGGAGAAAGGTGATGCTGGGGGGAGGTGGAGGAAGAGTCAGAGCAAAGGACTCCCAAGAGACAGGATGAATGAGAGAGACAGTAAGAACACTGGCAAGTTACTCCCCGAGTCTAGCTTCCTGGCTGTGTTACATTACACGCTGACTCCAAGCCTTTAGCAATGCTGGGTGAGCAAAATAGCTCACTTGGACAGTGTGCATGCATTGCCATGTGTGCGATCCAGTTTAAGCTCCCCCCCGAAAGAAGTTCAGATGCTGTGGTATTTTTCCCTCTTTGTCTCCCCCCACCTTACCTGAAAAAGTTGATCTGTATGGCAAAATAAAAATCTTTAGCGATGTTGATTTTGTGAGGCTAAACAGTGGCCCCACTTAATTCCTACTTCCTGAATCTGGTGTGTATTATCTTATATAACAAAAATGTCTTTGTAGACAGAACTAAATTAAAGTTCTTAAAATGGGATAAGTATCCTGGATCATTGGGGTGAGCACTCCATGTAGTCCCAAGTATTCTTATAAGAGGGAATCGAGGTTAGATTTGACAACACAGATGCAGAAGAAGAGGAAAGATGAAGAAAGAGAAAAGAGATTTCAAGAGATTGCACATCTGGAGTGATGTAACCACCAGCCAGGAATGCCAGTAGTAGTCACTCAAGGACAAGAGGCTTTGGGGAGCTTTTGGAAGGAGCATGCACCTGATGGCATCTTGATTTATGACTTTTGCTCCCTAGAACTGTGAGAACACAAACTTCTGAGATCCCCCGCCCCCCATTCTCCCCTGCCAACCAGCAAATCCTATTTATTCTTCATGATTCACTTTAGCCATCTGCAGTAGTTCCTGTGGTTGGAGCAAAGTGAAGGCAGCTGTAGGATAGAGAGCAGGCTCTTTTAAGCAACTCACTGTGTGGCTTCCTTCCCCCAGAGCAGCTGCAAGGCTTGGGGGTCCGCTCGAATGCAGAATCTAGACCCCACCTCAGACGCTTTGAATCAGAATCAGCGGTTTAATGGGATTTTCCCCAGGAGATTTGCATGTATATTAAAAATGAGAAAAAAGGAGCCAGAAAGTGAGAGGCACGTAGACCATTTTAGTCCGATATAGTCAGATTAAAAGATTTATGGAAAAGGGCTTTTAAATGAATCTGCTCTGCCGGTTTAGATATTTCTAAATGGAAACTAAAAAAGGTACAATGCTGAGGCTTTCTTAGCCATTTGGGAAAGAGGCCTTGCAACATGTGAGCATTTTGTTCTATAGGAAAACTAGTGCGGTCCTCACTTCCCAGTGGGGGCCTATAAAAAGCCCGCTCTAGGGAGAATGATTCAGAATGACAGGAGCAGTGGGTAATCTCCTGGTTGGAACTTCCTGTCTCCAGCTTTCTATTAAGCAGGCTTCTAATTACTTCAAGTGTAATTACAGGTTCTCACCCTTTCCCGGACTTCATTAGCAAGGGATAGAGTGGAGGGAGCGCTTCAAAGAGAGATCGAAGGACTTTGAGTATAAATTATCTTTATGATGGGTCATTATCATGATCTATCTTTAAATTATCTATGTTTATGATGGATCATTATCATCATTATAAATGATCCGGCCCAGATATTTGTCAGAGGCTGGCTCCTTTCCACACCCCATACTCTTACGAGGTGCCAGTCGAGAGAGAGACCTCCAAGCACCCCATGCTCAGGGCAGAACCTTTTGTCAAGTCAAGGACACAAGTCAACAACCACCTTTGACAGGCTATGACTTATCTCCAGTGAAGCTGGCAATGAAATGTTAGTCACCCATTAGGCAGAAGATTCAAGAAACTAGATCGTTATCAACACCAAAATGAATTCACAGTGAATTAAAACTTGAGTGTAAGACACAGAACTATAAAACTCAAAGAATGAAATAGGAGATAAGTTCCCTAGCACTGGCCTTAGAGAAGTCTTTGGGGATTCAGTTCCAGTGACAAGGAAATCAACAGTACAAATAAACAAGTGGGAGAGCATCAAACTGAAAAATGTCTGCAAAGCGGAAGATCTTCAGCAAAGTGCAAGCAACGCCCCACCCCCGGCCTGAATAAAGAAAACATCTGCAAGTCATACATGAGTCAAGGAGTTGATATATAAAACATTCAAAGAAATAATGCAGTTTTACATGGCAGGATATTGTGACTGTGTGCCAACAACCATACTGTCGTCCATATATCCCCTAGTAAAGTGATAAAGGAAAAATGAGTTGAATCTAGACTGACGTTTCTTCAAAGAAGACACACAAATGGAAAGTAGGTATATGAAAAGATATCCATCATTTTTTTTATTATTAAGGGCATGCAGTTCAGAACAGCAGTAAGATACTGCCTCACATCTGGGACAATGGTTATTATCAAATGACAAGACGCACGGCTAGAGAGGATTTGGCGAGCAGGGACCCTGGTGCACTGTTGGTGGGGATGTAAATTGGTCCAGACACTAGGGGATATCTATTCCAGGGGTGCTGTACAATCCACTTATCCTACTTCTGTGCTTTGACTTGAAGAACACAAAAAATACAAATTTGAAAACACATGTGTACCCCAATCTTACCTTAGCATGATTCACAATAATCAAAACTTGAAAACAGCCTACTCAACTCTTGGTGACAGATAGGTGGATAAAGAAGATGCAGTATGTATATGCCACTGAGTATGACGCTGCTACGTGAGATTCTGCAATTTGCAGTATGGGTGTAGAAGGTATTATGTTAAGTGAAATACACTGCTTGGAGAAAAACAGCCATATCGCTCATAGGCAGGAGATAAAAAAACAAAACTGTTGAACCAAAAAAGTAAAAACAAATAGTAGTTGCCAGAAGGTGAGGAGGAAGGAGTGTTAAATCAGGTAAGAGGAATTAACTGCACAGTGACAGAAGCAGGCTGGGAGTATGGATCGACCTGCCAATGTCCATAACTAGCGGCGAAGCAATTACAGAAGCCAGACCTTCCACCTTCTGCATAAAGATCTTTGGTCCACACTCCCAGAGGGATAAAGAATAGGAAAGCTTCCAATGGAGGGGATGGGATGTGTAACTCTGGTGGTAGGAATTGTACCCCTCTTGTCCAATGGACTTCTCAATTATTATTAAGCCAATACAAGTAAATAACTAAAATTGATTATGTAGAAGTGCATGCACTAACACTGAAGAATGAACATGACATACTTAGTTTATGTGGAAAAAACCCCAGCAAAAATGACCAAATATTGGTTTGCAGTACCTATGCATATATGTGAGATCTGGAAGAATATATACTAGAATACGAAGCAGTTACTGTTTAATGGTGGAATACAGGATGATCTTTATATTTTGTCTATTATTTCTGAATGTTCCTCAGACCTTTTAGTCTGGGTACATTTTAGATAAACATTGCAGGGTGTCCATTTGTGGGTGAATGTGACAGGCCTTCCTGAACTGGAAGACAGTGATCTTTCAGATATCATAGTCAGTTTATTAGTCCATGGGAAAGAGCACTTCTGCTGTGAACAGTGTTACAGTGGCTGCATTTAGGAGAGTTGCAACTTCATTTTTTTCCCCCCAGTCTGCAAAGGGTTTTACAAACTGAATGCCAGATTTTAGGCAGCTGGCATAATAGGCAGGCAGGTATAGTGGTGCCATCAAACACAATGTTGGGGATGCCACCAGGTCACCCATCTCCTTGAGTGTTTTTTTCTGCCTTTCAACTGATCGCACGTGAAAAGGGACGATCTAAATAGGATTTGGGTCTTTGTTCCCTCAGTAAGTCTATGACATGGAAGCCCAGAGGTAGTTTAACTTTCTGGTCAGGGAAGAAGTTAGGTCCAAATGCCTCTGTTTCAGTTTGTCCCCATCAGTTTCGGCCTGTGCTCTAGGTGGTGATGAAGGTGATAGTGGTGACTTGATTTACCGCACCGAGCTCACAGATGGCTGGCACATGGCCAGAGCTTAGTAAATGTTATCTAGGAACATGATGCTATCAACAAAAGAGTGCAAAATATATCATCCGAACATAGGGACACCTATGGAAGTGAAAGAGGGCAGTGTTAATTATGCCCCTTGGGAGGATTCGAGCAGAGACCAAGAGCGCTAACTCCTTCCTACGCCACTCTGAACTCAGCATGGCCTTTGTCTCCCCAGCTCAAGTTTTTCTGATGCTACTGGAACTTCAACCATGAGCTTATAATGCTGGTTTTCCTGGTTTGAACCTCACTGGGGAAAGAGCAGCTTGGAGGATCTTTATTCCTATCTTTCTGATAATTGGCTTGGATCTGTGTGCCGGACTTTGATGGGGAGGCACAAAAGAAGGGGTGGGGGTGGGAATCTCACTGGGGCCTCACTTCAACTGCCCTGGAGTCTGGGAAAACCCCAAGGGTATCATTTCATCCCCAACAAAGTTCATGAATTCATAGCTGCTCTCATTTTGCCCTTGAATCTGAAAATTCAAGACTGCTGGGAATCACTTTGTAGCCTAAGCAGTTAATGTTTTGTCTCTCCCCCAAATGCTATCTGGTTAATTCAAAATAAAAACATTCTCTTTCTCCAATTAGGCTTGAACAAGAGATTCTATCTAGACTTGAGGGGGGGGGGAGTGTCAGAACCCTCAGCAGTTGATATGCTGCCTCCTTAACTTGTTCCTTATTAGTGCTTCAAGTACTCCCAGGCCTCTTCTGTAACCAAAAATAGTGTTAGAAAAGATCAGGATTAGATTAGGTAAGCAAATCTCCCTCCCTGGGAGCAGGGTGGGGATTTAGTCTCTGCAGTAGTATATGCAGAATGTCTTCTCAAAAACCTAACAGCCAGTGCAGGCTCAGCAAATATTTCACCATACTAGATTCCCTACAGATTTGCCAAATTACACATGCAAAAGTTCTTCAAAGGGCTAAGACATTTGTGTCATACTTCTATGTTTGAATATGAGCTCTTTGAGGTCAAGGTACTGTCATGGACATTTACCATAACGTTGTCTTCTGGTTACAGAAGTGATATGTATTCCTTTTATAAAACACAGAGCACCATGGATGTAGTGCTAAAAATCATCCATGCTTCCACATTTAAATCAGATAATTATTTTCACTTTAAAATAGATCCTCCTAGTCCTCTGACCTTTGTAGACATGGATACTTTAAGAGTTATTTCCATATATTTTTTTCCACTTTGAAGAACATAAGAATTTATACATTTAGAATTTTAAGAACATAAGAATTAATTTTAGAACATAAGAATTTATACATGACTACATTTGGTATTCAGGAAAGTTTAGAACTGGACTGAGAGATAGCTCACCCAGCAGAGTGCATGCCTGAGCCTAGGCTAAACCCCCAGCATCACATGGGAGTACTATGGACAGCACCTATATGAGTGACTGAGAGATAGCTCACCCAGCAGAGTGCATGCCTGAGCCTAGGCTAAACCCCCAGCATCACATGAGAGTACCATGGACAGCACCTATATGAGTGACTGAGAGATAGCTCACCCAGCAGAGTGCATGCCTGAGCCTAGGCTAAACCCCCAGCATCACATGGGAGTACCATGGACAGCACCTATATGAGTGACTGAGAGATAGCTCACCCAGCAGAGTGCATGCCTGAGCCTAGGCTAAACCCCCAGCATCACATGGGAGTACTATGGACAGCACCTATATGAGTGACTGAGAGATAGCTCACCCAGCAGAGTGCATGCCTGAGCCTAGGCTAAACCCCCAGCATCACATGGGAGCACTAATGACAGCACCTATATGAGTGACTGAGAGATAGCTCACCCAGCAGAGTGCATGCTTGAGCCTAGGCTAAACCCCCAGCATCACATGGGAGCACTAATGACAGCACCTATATGAGTGACTGAGAGATAGCTCACCCAGCAGAGTGCATGCCTGAGCCTAGGCTAAACCCCCAGCATCACATGGGAGTACCATGGACAGCACCTATATGAGTGACTGAGAGATAGCTCACCCAGCAGAGTGCATGCCTGAGCCTAGGCTAAACCCCCAGCATCACATGGGAGTACCATGGACAGCACCTATATGAGTGACTGAGAGATAGCTCACCCAGCAGAGTGCATGCCTGAGCCTAGGCTAAACCCCCAGCATCACATGGGAGTACCATGGACAGCACCTATATGAGTGACTGAGAGATAGCTCACCCAGCAGAGTGCATGCCTGAGCCTAGGCTAAACCCCCAGCATCACATGGGAGCACTAACGACAGCACCTATATGAGTGACTGAGAGATAGCTCACCCAGCAGAGTGCATGCCTGAGCCTAGGCTAAACCCCCAGCATCACATGGGAGTACCATGGACAGCACCTATATGAGTGATTGAGAGATAGCTCACCCAGCAGAGTGCATGCCTGAGCCTAGGCTAAACCCCCAGCATCACATGGGAGCACTAACGACAGCACCTATATGAGTGACTGAGAGATAGCTCACCCAGCAGAGTGCATGCCTGAGCCTAGGCTAAACCCCCAGCATCACATGGGAGCACTAACGACAGCACCTATATGAGTGCTGTCCTGTATCTGTCTCTCCCATCCACTTCCCACCTTGTCTTTCTAAAAAAAAAAAACAAAAAAACAGTGTACCGAAAATTGAACCAGTGTATTACATAAGCTTGAAGAGCTAGCTTCATTCCCATTTATAGCATGACATGGGTATCATGTTAAAAATAAGTTAATGAATTTCCTGCACTGCTGGTGGGAATGTAAACTGGCCCAACCCCTGCAGAGAGCAGTCTGGAGAACTCCCACAAGGCTAGAAATGGACCTACCTTATGACCCAGCAATTCCTCTCCTGGGGATATATCCTAAGGAACAAAACACACCCATCCAAAGAATTCTGTGTATACTTATCTTCATAGCAGCACAATTTGTAATAGCCGAAACCTGGAGGCAACCCAGGTGTCCAACAACAGATGACAAAGGTGTGGTCTATATACACAATGGAATACTACTCAGCTATTAAAAATGATGATGTCATCTTCTTCACCTCATCTTGGATAAAACTTGAACGAATCACGTTAAGTGAAAAAAGCAGGAAGAGAAGGATGAATATGGGATGGCCTCATTCACAGAAATTGAGAACTGAGAACAGAAGAGAAAACACAAAATGGAACTTGGACTGGAGTTGGTGTATTGCACCAAAGTAAAGATCTGAGGGTGGGGGACAGAAAAAGATATTCAGGTGCTGGGGGTGAGAGCGTTTTGCAGAAAACTGAGAAATTTCCCCTATGTACTCACAACTGTATTCCCTGTAAACCATCAATCCCCCCAAATAAAAATAAAGATAAATATGTTAATGATCCTCAGTGATTAAGTCTTATAAGCAGCTAAAACAAAGATAAATGGGAAATTTTTATAAGTTTTAAAACTGTCACAGTGATTATTACAAATAATTCCACTTCTCTTTGACAGGTATCTGGTCGGTGATTACTTTAGGGGCTTCTGCATTCTTTGGTGGGCTGACTTTCTGGCTCTTTGACTTCAGCAAATTGGCCTTTCAGCTTAGAGGTAATTCCACTCATGAAGCTACAGAATCTGACACTTCATGGCTGAGACAAGTATGGAAGGCATGTAG
Organism: Erinaceus europaeus; assembly: GCF_950295315.1. NCBI lineage: Eukaryota > Metazoa > Chordata > Mammalia > Eulipotyphla > Erinaceidae > Erinaceus > Erinaceus europaeus. The sequence goes on along the minus strand of NC_080182.1, from coordinate 1,399,828 downwards.
ATTGCTGATCACTGAAAGGTACAGCAAGATACTACAGGGGGAAGACAAGGGTCAGGTGGTGGACAGAGCAGCTGCAAAAAAAAAACAAACACAAACGTGTACATGAGGATGGCTCAGACTAGATATTTACACTCAGTCTTCTGAGCTGATGAGAAGGGGGAGTGTCTAGAATGAAAGCTGTATGGAGACGAGACGGGGGCAGGGTCACTTCAGTGGAGAGCCTGGATTAGCTCCTTCAAAGGGCGCACATGCGGCTCTGGCACAGAAAGACAGGTTCAGGGTACGCTGGTGGAGTGAACTGGGATCCCAGTGTCCTGTATCAGTCTCGATTTAAGAGTTTCCACTAGGACAAGCAACTCAGCTTGTCCATACCAGTAGACTCCCCATCTAGTCCTGTATCTCTGGCTCTTTCCCCTGCAATCAGGCAGAGTGAGCAGGGTATCACATTACTATGGATGTGTGTAGAACAGGGTCTATAAGCACAGGTTCATCTTAATCATCATTAAATAAATCTTTGGAAAACTATCTTTAAAATTAAGTGGACATGGGAGTCGGGCGGTAGCGCAACAGGTTAAGTGCATGTGGCACAAAGCACAAGGACCGGCCTAAGGATCCTGGTTTGAGCCCCCGGCCCCCCACCTGCAGGGGAGTCGCTTCACAGGCGGTGAAGCAGGTCTGCAGGTGTCTGTTTTTCTCTCCTCCCCTCTGTCTTCCCCTCCTCTCTCCATTTCTCTCTGTCCTGTCTAACAAAGATGACAGCTATAACAATAATAACTACAACAATGAAAAACAACAAGGGCAACAAAAGGGAAAATAAATATTAAAATTTTTTTTAAATTAAGTAGACATAAGGGGGCTACTCCCCTGGGGTACATTTAGACAGGTGCTATGGTCTGTGGCTGCGTGCGTGAGAAAATTGCTTTGTGCTGAATCATAGATGAGATCAGAAGAGGCTGGTGTGTGTGTGTATGGAAAGCATCCTGTAAAGATCATTAGAATGCAGGCAGGTGTGGCTGGGGGAGGTGCTACAGTGGGACAGGGTAGAGCACGAGGGGCATGAGGTCCCAAGTTTGATCCTCAGTGCTAGATGTGCCTGAGTGATAATCTAGTTCTATCATTCTCTCTCCTTTTTTTCTTCAGAAAACAGTCCAGAGAAAGCAGAAGGATTTTCTTTGACTCTAAATTTAATACAACGACTTACATACCCAAGATAGGATAGAAAAGGGCAGGAAGTTCATTATTTTCTCTTTGGAGAACTAAGGACGTCCTGACCCACAGCTAAGCTACAGGAATCCTACCTGCCTGTGAGCAGGAGAGACAGACAGCAGCAGCACTACTTCCCGGGATTCCCTGTCAGTCTTCGGAAGCCGTGATGTGGCATCTACTATGTGACATCATTCACTACTCACATGGCTTCTGCTTGGAGAAATTCTGCGAAGTCGAGGAAAGCGTCTCAAGTGAGAAGCAGAAAGAAAATGTACTGCCTGCTGGAATGTTTAGTTTGTTTCCTGTGGGATGTAACCTTGTGCTTGACACCACAAGGGTTTTAGCTGTTAGGCACCAAAATGCCATCTTGTGGAGTCTCAGTGTGGGCACGAAATTGGGTTTGGGTGACAGCCTCTGTGCTGTCACACTCCAGAGTCCACTGGAGTTCATCCAGTCTAGCCCATTCCAATAAGACCCAAATTCCCATTGATGACTAGCAGCTGGTGGCCACTGAGGCTGACAAAATCCTAATCTTCTTCTGTGCGAGGGAAGGAAGACAGTCTGAATACCAAGTCTCGTGCGTCTATATTTAGTGGAGAGGAGAAACAATGATTCTGATTTCTCCAGGTAATTATCTCCCCAATTAATTTTTTCATAACTAAGAAGAAGACACTGTCCAAGACTCACCAGCACTCCTTCCCTAAGACTCTGGAGCAGTGGTTCTCAGAGAGAGTCCCAACTGGTAATAAACACCCCATTCACTTGAAGACTTCCAAATGCAAACTAGTGGTTCTTTGGCTAAAAGCTTTGAATCTGAAACTCTGGGGCTGGAGCCCAGAACTCTGTGACTTGATAAGGTGACTGATGTGGTTGTAGCCCTTGCTCTGAGGGAGGATGGAGATGAAGATTGGGGCCCAGGGCAGCCTAAGACTCCTTCAGGGGTCACAAATTCCTTGCCTCAATTATAGACATACAAGCACGATGTTATGGGGTTAACAGATGATCATGAGTTTGGAGGGGAAGAAATATAGTAAAGAAAAGTCACATGACAATGAAGAGGACCTCACAGAGATCTGATGGTCTTCTAACTCATAAAGAAGATAAAATGCCTGCGAGAAAAGCTGTGATGAAATTCAAGGGTAACCACTGGACTTGGACAGTTGGTTAGCTTTAACATGACTGAGGGTGGTAAGACCAAGGGTAAGACCAGGGGAGCTGGGCAGTTAGCACAGCAGGTTAAGTGCACATGGCAGGAAGCACAAGGACCGGCATAAGAATCCTGGTTCGAGCCCCCAGCTCCCCACCTGCAGGGGGGAGGTCGCTTCACAGGTGGTGAAGCAGGTCTGCAGTGTTTATCTTTCTCTCCCCCTCTGTCTCTCCTCCTCTCTCCATTTCTTTCTGTTCTATTCAACAAGAATAACAACAATAATAATGAAAACAACAATGATAATCAACAAGGGCTATAAAAATGGCCTCCAGGAGCAATGGATTTGTAGTGTAGGCACAGAGCCCCATAAATAACCCTGGAAGGGGAAAAAAAAACCAGCAGTGGACACCTTTCTGTCCTAAATGTGTAAGATCATCATTTTGGGAAGTAGATCCATTGATTCTAAAGAGCCATGCTGTATTTAGAGTAAACTCACTATGTAAACCTTGAGAATTCTTATGTAAGCGAATTCCTATGTTGTTTTTGAATAAGGCAAATAACAAAAAAACCTAAAGAAATAATAGGAAAGGCTGGGTGGTGGTGCATCTGACTGAGTCTATCCACTACCATCTGCAAAGACCTTGGTTCAAACCCCTAGTCCTCACCTGCAAGATGGAAGCTTCATGAGCAGTGAAACAGAGCTAAAGGTGTTTCCTTCTTTTCCTCTCTATCTCCCCATTCTCAATTTCTCTGTCTTATTAAGTAAAAGGAAAAGAGAAAGAAAAAAAAAAAAAAGGAAAGGAAAGAAAATGAAAGAAAAGAAAGATGGAGTAGTGGATTTGTTGCACAGGCGCTGAACCCCAGCAATAACCCTGACAGCCAAAACAAACAAACAAGCCAACAAACTAGGGGACAGGAAACATCTCACCCCATTGAGCACATGCCTCACTCTGTGAGAGACCTTGAATTGGACACCCAACACCACATGGGGACACCAGTGATACCAGGTGAGCTCCACGGATGGTAGAGCAATGCTATGATGCTTCTCCTCTCTCTCTGACGGCCTCTGCCTCTCTCTAAATAATCAAAACGTTGGGCTAGAGAGGCCACTCAGTGGTGGCATGGCACATTAACTGGCCCCCAGCTCATTTTCCTGATTGGCACCAACTGTGGGTGTGAAAATATTTTGGTAAGCTGCTAATTTTGTAAAATAATCTTAAATCACCAATAAAAACACTGTAAATACCAGAAGAATCAACTCCTGCCTTGTTAACTAAGCAAAAAGACATCATGAACCAGTGGGGATTAAACCAATGCCCTGCAGGCAGGGCGGTGCTTAGTTAACAGTGGTTTATGTCAATAGAATACCGTGTTAAGCAGGGGGGATTAAACCAATGAAACAGAAGGGGTCTTAGAAGCAGACCAACAAGGCAGGAGTTGATTCTTCTGGTATTTTCAGTATCTTTTTGCTCCGCCCCCTCTCGTAGTCATCCTGATTTCCACCACTGTCTTTTCGCTCCACCCTCTCTACGTCACATCCTGTTTCCACCCTACTTGGCCGGTGTATATATATATAAGGACAGGATTGTGATTAGAGAAGGTGGAGCAAAAAGAGATTGGTGAAAATCAGGGTGTATTAGGAGAGGGGGCGGTGCTTAGTTAACAGTGTTATGTAAACAGGATACAGTGTTAAGCAGGGGGGATTAAACCAATGCCCTGCAGGCAGGGTGGTGCTTAGTTAACAGTGGTTATGTAAACAGAATACAGTGTTAAGCAGGGGGGATTAAACCAATGAAACAAAAGGGGTCTTAGAAGCAGAATTAGAAGCAGACCAACACTGCCTGAGTTTACATGCTAGAGGCTAGCTATATCATACTTTATTCTATGTAGTGACAAACTATTAGAATAAGCGAAAAGAACAGAAGGAGCTTGAGAATCAAAAGAATCTGTGTTTGATTTGCTGTTCCACCATTTGCTAGGTATGTTGCCTTAAGGAAACTATCTAGAGGGGTTTGGGGTGGCACACGTGGCTAAGTCCACATGCTAAAATGTGCAAGGATCTGGGTTTGAGACCCTGATCCCTAGTTGCAGGAGAAGATGCTTCATGAGCAGTGAAATAGATCTGCAGGTGTCTCTGTTTTTTGTTTGTTTGTTTGTTTGTTTGTTTTCCTCTCTCTTCCTATCTCCCCTCCCCTCTCAATTTATGTCTATCCTATTAAATAAAAATAGAAAGGAAAAAATAAAGGAAAAGTGGCCTCTGGGAACAGTGGATCTGTAGTGCTGGCACCGAGACACAGCAATCACAGTGGTGCAATTTAAAAAAAGAAAAAAGGAGAACTTCTTCGGCTTTACTCAGCCTTCATTTCCTCAGTGTGGATAGGGAGTGCCAACCTCCCAGGGAGTTTGTGATGATTTAGCATGTGTCAGGCCTAGAGGTCAGTGCCTGGGGAAAGTTCAGTTATTCACTCATTCTCTTTTTCCTGATTCATGGTCCACTAGGCTAGGTGCATGAAGAAGCAGGCAAAATGGGAGCATAAATAACAAAATTAACAAGCAGTGAAAGAAGAAAAGGAAAGTATTGCATTAAGAAAAGTCAGCTTGCTATTTCAGAGAGTGAGTAATCTCTTTGACAAGCCCTCTGTTGGGTACAACAGGAAAGGGGTTTAGCGCCTCATTATTTTTCTTTGGCCAACAGACACCCATGGTCTCCAGGCTTCCCCAGAAGGAATACACAGCTTTCCCAGCACCCAGCATCCCTGAGACCTGACTCTCTCATGTATCTGCTAAGAGCACACAGTTCTGCCTCAAGTGCTCTGGCGGGAGGATAGGATCCTTCATTTGGCGTTATTGCTCAGTGTGAAATCACTTGCCGTGCTTGTACTCACTTCACAGATGAGGGCAGCTTCCAGCATGTGGAGGGCTGCTATTTCCCTCTCCTAGAGGCCACAAGACCTGCTGTGTCTCATGACAGAATGAGAATGTGACACACCTAGAACGCTAGAACAGCTGAGCCCGTTACCTGTAGCTCAGTCCCAAGGAGACTATGTGTGTGACCTCCTGCAACGATTTTGAGAAAGTCACGTTCTATTTTTGCTGTGAGGTTTTGGTTGAGGCAGGACGGGGTTGAATGTCTCCCCTAAGTTATTTCAGAGATTCCATATGAAGTATTTCGATTTGTGGGTCTTATACATTCACGATTTCACTGCTCCTGGGTCAATTTATCTTACTTTATTTTTTTTAATTTCAGAAAGCTAGGGGAGAGACACCATGGTACTGGAGCTTCCCTTGGTGCAGTGGCCTTCTTGTGTGGTGCTGGGGTGTGAAAACTGGGCTTCACAAACAAACAACAGTGAATTCACACTTTAGTCTACATGTGGAGATATCCTTGCATACTCAGTGATTTAAAAATATTCCTTGTGTTTTTACCTGCATGTGATATGACCAATGGGTTTCTTTTTTTCCCCCTAATATTTTAATTATTTATTGGATAGAGACAGCCAGAAACCAAGAGGGAAGGGGGAGGTAGAGAGGGAGAGAGACAGACATTTTCAGCCCTGCTTCACCACTCGGAGAGCTTCCCCCCTTTAGGTGGGGACTGGAGACTCACACCTGGGTCCTTGCACATTGCAATATGTATGCGCAGTCAGGTGTGCCACCACCTGGCCCCTTTCTTCCAAAAAATTTAATAATTTTTGGGGAAGGATCTCACTCACTTCCATAGTCCTCACTCCCATCTATGGAGTGTCAGTGCTCAATCTGTACCCTCCCCATATCCATGTGGTCAGTGGTCACTTCAGTACTGACTGACTTGCAGCTTTCTGTTATCCACGCCAAGTTGTTAAGAATGTTCGGAGCAACAGGCTGGGGGTATGGATCAACCAGCCAACACCCACTTTCATCAGAGAAGCAATTACAGAAGCCAGAACTCCTACCTTCTGCACTCCAAAACCAACGTTGAACTGTGCTTCCAGTGGAAGAGAAATGAGAGAAGGAAGAGGAAAAGAGGGCTCTGAACTCCAGCTCTATTCAGGTCTCAGAGAGAGGGAGTGAAAAAGAAAGAAATATTTGGGTGTATAATAGGGTGATGTGTGGCTTAGAGGGGAGAGAGGACTGGGCCTGCAAGAAAAAGGGGGCAAATATGTGCATATGTAGACGGGTAGTTGTAGAGATACAACCTTGGGAGAACCGTGGTGGTTTGCAATGGAGGGACTTGGGATTCAGAACTCTGGTGGTGGGAACGGTGTGGAATTATACCCCTGTTGCCATGTAATTTTGGAAATGAATATCAAATCGCTAATTAAAAATTTTTTTTAAATGTGTATTATTAAAAAAAAAGAATGTTCTTAAGACAGATAGATGCCCTACATTTTCCTTCTATAAACTATGGAAGAATAAAGATTCCTGGATTAGGGATCAAAAGCTCCTGACTTCTAGTCTTGATTGTAAAGACATCGAATCTTTCTGATCCTTGATCTTTTTAACTTCAAAATGCAAATAATGGTGTTAACGTGTTCTCCCAGTGTTGACAAGAGGGCCAAATACAGTAACAGCAAGAAAATTCTTTCAGTTGTATCAAAATAGAAGCTGAGTGACAGCTCACTGGTAAAGCATCCAACTTCTGTATCAGGATCCCGCAGCATGAGGGAGCGCCGCGGACAGAGCCGAGCGATGTGGAGAGGCGCTGTGCTGTCTCTCTCTCTCTCTGCCTGTTTTGTTTTTTTCTCTTTTCTCTTTCTTCCTCTCAAAAACTACGGAGTGAACACTTTTTATTTTACTTTATTTATTTTTACGTTACAGAATTACATGTCGACAGGGGTTTGAATCCACACCCTCCCACCACCAGAGTTCTGAATCCTCCATCTCCCCACCGGTATCCGCCACAGCTCCCCTAAGGTTGTAGACACGGGCCAACCATATTCTCTACAACTATCTGCCCTTCTTTCCTGATTCCATCCTCTCTTTCCCGCTAGGCCACTCATGACATCACAGCTACCTCCATATGTCCCCTTCCTTTTCCTCCTCTCTCTGGATGCTGATGCAGCTGGAGTTCAGAGCCCTCTAATCTCCGATCATTAGGGGTAAAAAATCGAGTTGAGTTGGCTCAGCAATGTTACATATGCATGGTCTCAGGTTCATTTCCTCACACTGTATGGAAAACATTAAGAACAAATCTATAGACATGCAATCTCATCCTCAGGGGGCAACTTCTACATAATCCTATATTTTGAGAGATGAAGAAATCTAGAATATGCCTGAGGACACGCACTTTTAGTGAATGGGCATAGATTCAGGGAGGAGTTTGCCATGTGGTGTAGAGCAGATTCATTCAGAATCTCCCAAACAGTTGACTCTGTGCTAGGAGTCCAAAGGGTTACAAATGACACAGGTGTTAAGTTGGACTGAAGTTTCCATGCTATGGTATCTTTCACTATCACTCCCTCCGAAAAAGCTGGTTTGGAGTGGAACAGCCCCTGCACACACACCACACACATGTCCCACACTCACACACACACCACACACACATGCACACACCACACACACACACACACATCCCACACTCACACACACACACACACACCACAACACACATGCACACACCACACACACACACCACACACACACACACACACATCCCACACTCACACACACACCACACACCACACACACACCCCACACTCACACACACACCACACACGCATGCACACACCACATACACCACACACACATCCCACACTCACACACACACACACACACATGCACACACCACACACACCAAACACACACCACACACATACCACACACCACACACACATACCATGACACACATAACACACACACCACACACACACCACACACACATACCACACACACACACCACACACACACCACACACACACTCACACACACACACACCACACACACACCACACACACATGCACACACCACACACATACCACACATACATCCCACACTCACACACACCACACACACACCACACACACATCCCACACTCACACACACACACACACCACACACATGCACACACTACACACACATGCACACACCACACATACCACACACACACACCACACACATACCACACACACACACACCACACATACCATGACACACATACCACACACACACACCACACTCACACACACCACACTCACACAAACATACAAACCACACACACACCACACACACACCACACACACACACATACACATACCACACACACATACCATGACACACACCACACACACCACACTCATACACACACACACACCACCCACACACACACACACACCCCACAAAAAAGTGAGGAGAATTCTCTCTTTTTAGACAACATGCCAGGTCTTTCTTTTTAGATTCTAAGTGAGGCAGAAAGGGATAGTGACAATAGACCAGGAGAGGGGCCTGGGCAGACCAGGACTCTGGTTCCCATGTCATCGGAAGACACAATGCTCCAGGTGCTCAATGAGCCAAGCAGATAACACTCATGAAACTGCAGAAGTTGCCGCATACCCAGATGCGTAGAGGACAAGATCTCCATACAACCTTGAGAAGGACTGTATCAGGGGCTGACTGAGTGAATGCGGACACAGCCTGTGAAACCTCCAGCCAGGTGAAGACATAGACTATGGAGCTCTTTCTCTTCTTTTCTTTTTAAAATTTTTTATTTATAAAAAGGAAACACTGGCTAAACCGTAGGACAAGAGGAGTACAACTCCACACGGTTCCCACCACCAGAACTCCGTATCCCCTCCCCTCCCCTGACAGCTTTCCTATTCTTTACTCCTCTGGGAGTATGGACCCAGGGTCACTGTGGGATGCAGAAGGTGGAAGGTCTGGCTTCTGTCATTGCTTCCCCATTGAACACGGGTGTTGACAGGTCGATCCATACTCCCAGCCTGTCTCTCTCTTTCCCTAGTGGGGAAGGGCTCTGGGGAAGGGAGGATGGAGTTCTTTCTAAGGCCTGGCTCATTCTCAGCATGGGCACCTCCCTGGAAGACTCCTCCGCAAAAAAAAATAATAATAATTTTGGGGGAAGGATCTCACTCATTTCCATATTCCTCATTCCCATCCATGGAGTGTCAGTGCCCAACCTGACATTTCATTTCTTTGAGAGGGCAGGGGCTTCCCTTCCCCTTCCTTCCTGGAAGGGCTTCTCTGCTCCTAACAGACTTGCCTTGTAAAGCCTCAAAGCCTTGCCTGCTCTCTCTTTCCTTCTGTCAGCCTCGGTGACTGCCATTTCTGGATTCATGGGTCAAAGGAACTGGAGAAATTGGCAACATATATGCTACCCCTCCCATTGGGCTTCAGGCTTTTGCTGAGAGAAGGAGCACCCTATGAAATCACGCACTGTGTTTGCTGGAAAAGGAGAACCAAGGACATTTTCCATTCCATCTCACATCCACATGGGGGAAGTTTCTCTTAGTGATACACTGTGTGAGGCAGAGTAAAACCCAACAAGCATGCAAACTTTGTCTTTTAAAAGGCAGATGATTCCAACAAGCATGCAAACTTTGTCTTTTATAAGGCAGATGATTCCTTGCTAGTTACTAAAGCAGACACTTATCTGGCGGAGGGGAGGTAATTCTGCTTTTGTTGGAGCTTGAGCTTATGTAATTTGGAATCCTTTGAGACAAAAGCATTAACAGATAAAAATCTCACAGACTCAGATGGGGTCTGCATAAGGGGCAATTTATACATGTTTCAAGGTGAGCCAGCCTTGACTCTGTGAGACCCTGATTCTGGCTTTGGTAACCCTGAACTGTTTGCCTCATTTCTGTTACTTTCTTCTTTTTCTTTTAATTGGCACCGGGGTTACTGCTGAAGCCTGTACTATGAATCTACTGCTCCCAATGACTCCCCCACCCCATTTTATTTGATAGGACTAAGAAAAATTGAGAAGGGAGAGATAGATAGATAGATAGATAGACAGACAGACAGACAGACAGACAGACAGAAAGACAGACAGACCGATAGATAGATAGACAGACATACAGACTGATAGACAGAAGATAGACAGATTGATAGAAAGATCAAAAACAGTGGGGTTGGGTGGTGGCACACCTGGCTGACAGGACATGTTACAATGTGCAAGGACCTGAGTTCAAGGCCCTGTTCCCAACCTGGAGTGGTGAAGCAGGATTGCATGTGTCTCTCTCACTCTTTATTACCCCCTACCCTCTCTATCCAATATATAAAGATCATAAAAATAAATAAGATTCTTTAATAAAAAGATAGATAGATAGATAGAGAGAGATAGATAGATAGATAGATAGGCAGACAGACAGACCTGCAGCACTGTTTCACCTTTTATTTTAATCACTGGAACTAGAATACATGGGAATGAGCATTGTTCCCTGTGACGGGTTCTCAGAGTTGATCTGGGAGATGGAAACTGATTTCAAAATTTGCACAGAGGCAATGTTGCTATATGTCTTGGAGAAACAACTTCACACCTTTTTGTGATGTATATTACCACACCATAACCACAACCAAAGTACCAATATCCCTCTACCAAAGTCTACCTGGGCCCCTTCATCCCTACTGACTCCTTGCCCGCTCTCTCCCAGGTGACCTCAGCTCTATAGTCAGAGTGTAAGGCTTCTTTCTCTTTTTGACCTGTTTATTTTTTCATATCCTACATATAAGTGAGAATGTCCTCTATCCCTCCTTAGTTATTTTGCTGAGCATAATCCCATCTGGATAAAAATGGAAATTTATAATCATATCAAGATAAGGTCAGTCCAGGCACACAACTCCAGAAACAGTTGTGCAGTAAATGGCTGACAGAAGAAGCGTGACTAAGGGCTGGGAGATAACATAATGGTTATATCTGAGACACCAAGATCCCAGGTTCAATCCCTGGTATCACCATAAACCAGGGCTGAGCAGTGCTTTGGTCTCTCTGTCTCTGTCTCTCTGTCTCTCTCTGGTCTCTAATAAAAATTAAATAAATTGCTTTGAACCTTTTTTTTTTTGTCCCATTGAGTCAGGCGGAATTCTTACAAGCAACAATAAGTAAGTGGCTAAGAAGCTTCTGGTACATACACACAGTGGAATACCACTACGCTATTACAATGATGAAGTCACCTTCTTCACCTCATCTAGAATGAGGCTTGAAGGCATCTTGTTAAGTGAGAAGGATGACAATGAGATGATCTCATTCATGGACAGAAGCTGAGAAACAAGAACAGAACCGCAAGGGGAAACGCAAAGAACTTCGACTGGGTTTGGTGTATCAAAAACCAAAGCAAAGGACTCTGGGGAAGGAGAAGGATCGAGGTCCTGAGTGACTGAAGACGGAAAAGGACCTAGGCCAGGGGTGAGAGTGTTTTGCAGACATCTATCATGATGAAAGCCAACAACTGTACTGTAAACCTGTAAGCCTTTAACTCTCAATAAAAAAAAAGAAAAAAGAAAAAAAGACATGCCCCATGTACTAGGATTAAATAAAATGTTTTAAAGGATTGTAAAAGTAAAGGTAGCATTCACTTTGAAAAGGGAGTAACTGCACACCTTTGTAACATCTTCCCAGTAAACACCATGTCCATGCAATGGATGGGATAGGAAGTCGTACAAAGACTACATATTCAAGAAAAATGAAGTAAGAAAGAGAAGGAAGACAAGGCCTGAGTGAGTGAAGAGAAGGACAAAGAGAAGGAGAGAAGCCCCAGGAAGGGCCCTGCAGTGGACCCACCTGGCCAAGCGTGCACTCCATGCCCCCCAGGAAGTCTGCCTCCTTCAGCCCGTTGTGGTTGCTGCTAATGTCATGGACCTCAAATCGCAAGCGCTGCACCTCCTCGAAGTAGAAGTCCACCGTGAAGAGCTTGGAGTACACGGGGTTTATGCAGGTGCGAATCACTTCTGTTCTGTCAACCTGCAAGGAGAGAGAGAACATGGGAGTGATCAGGACTTTTCATAATTACACTTTAGGTTGATCATTTTAAGGTACTTCTCCTCCTCCTCCTTCTTCTTTTTTTAAAGTTTTTATTAGTGATTTAGTTCCACAGGGCACTCACTACCATAGTTCTGTGCCCTCTACCTTGCCCTAGCTCTCCAGTCTCTCCCCAAGGATAACCATCATAGTTTTAATAAAGTCTTAATAGGTTTGATAACTTTTCCCCCCCTTTCTAACAAATCCATGGCATCAGTTCTTTACGTTGTACATATGAGCAAAACCATCTGATAAGTGCCCTTCAGAGAAACAGAGATCATATAGCAACAGATATAAACTAGAAAAAGAGTCGTGAGCACAAACACCAAATTAAAGAACCTCAAGGTATGATATATAATAAGGATGAGAAAAACAAACTATATATATATATATTGCTTTTCTTCTCAGATCCTAACTGCCAGAGTGAGCAGTTCAAATGACTTGAAGGTAAGCATCTTCATAGGGTGAGTCACATTTCAAGGAGGACAATCTTCTTGGCTACAATAATGGGAGCTTTTTATTCAAAAGCTTCAAACATATTTCATTGTGAGCTAATGTGACACGAAGATGAATTACTTGCAATTACCTGGCGTATTAGGCTGAGCATATATCTGGGCTTTCCCTTTATTTGTCAGCTCAAAGGAGGGGCTATTTCTATTCCACCCACCACCACCCCCCATTTGAAAAAAAATAGATAACTGACAACGTGGGGCCACATTGGTACAGGACACCAATCAGAGACTGCCCATTCAAAGGGCACATCTAGTCTCCATTTCCCAAGATCTTCTGCCTACACGATTATTCCTGCCAGGTCCCAAGAGATATTTTCGCAACATCTGGTCCAAATTCACAGAACCAGAGTGATTTGATAAGAGATTGGACTATATTCATGCGGTGCTCTTTGGTAGAAGATTTTAGAACCACTCTTAGCAAGTAGGTAGAGTTGCCATCCTTAAGACACAGGAGAGAAAACTTCTCTCCTTGTAGATAAAAGAATAGAGTCCCCGGGTCAGCAGGCGGCTTGTCTGGGAGGGTGGCTGTTTTGCCATGATGGGACCCAGATGGAAGTCTGGTTCCCACTGCACCAAGGGAAGCTTCAGTGTTATGTCTCCCTCTCTGGCTCTCTTTCTCTCTATTCAACAATGTCGGGCCAGCTTGGTGAGGCCCTATTGATACCCCCTTCACAACACAACACAAACACAAGACAGTCTTAGACAAGTTTAGACTATAAGTTATAACAGATGAAAACTCTACTCGTTATGCCTCTGCTTTAATTATCCTAAATATGTGAACTGATGATGTGTGCCACCTGAGCACACCACTTCTTGATTTTGAAATGATGATCCCTCTTCATTGAAGTTCAACGTGGCACCAGGCCACACAACTGGGCAGCCTTTCTGAGACAAGCTCCCATATTCAATACTCAGTGACTTTTTCTCTTTTATCGAAATGGTTGCCTGAAAAGAAATTATGTAATAAGTGTGTGCAGGAGGGCTAGAAACAGCTTTCCCAGTAGAGGGCATACTTGGCCATGCACACAGACCTGGGCATGGAGCCCACAGCCACTACATGGGAGCATTAAGGAAAGGGAAGTTTCACAAGGGGTGAAGCAGTGCTGCAGTGTCTCTGTATCTAACCGCCTATGTGGAAAAAAAAATTAAAAAAGCAAATAGTCTGCCAGGAGCAGTGGAGTCTTGCAGACATAAAGTCCCAGTGAAACTCTCTCAGTAAAACAATAGTCATGAGCATTAACTAAATAGATAATTTATTTATTTTAATTATTATTTTTGTTTACTAGTGGATAGAGACAGCCAGAAGTCGAGAGGGGAGGGGGTTGGGTCAGAGAGGCACCTGCAGCCCTGCATCACCACTCATGAATCTTCCCCCAGCAGGTGGGGCCCAGGGGCTTGAAACTGGGTCCTTGAGCACTGTAAGATGTGTGCCCAACCAGGTGTACCACCTCCTGGCCCAAGAAGATAATTTCTTTTTTTTTTTTTCCTCCTCCAGGGTTATTGCTGGGTTGGGTGCCTGCACCATGAATCCACCGCTCCTGGAGGCCATTTTTTCCCCCTTTTGTTGCCCTTGTTGTAGCTTCGTTGTGGTTATTATTATTGCCCTTGTTGACGCAATTCGTTGTTGGATAGGACAGAGAGAAATGGAGAGAGGAGGGGAAGACAGAGAGAGGGGAGAGAAAGACAGACACCTGCAGACCTGCTTCACCGCCTGTGAAGTGACTCCCCTGCAGGTGGGGAGCCGGGGGCTCGAACCGGGATCCTTACTCTGGTCCCTGCACTCTGCACCACCTGCGCTTAACCCACTGTGCCACCGCCCGACCCCCAAGAAGATAATTTCTAAGGTGACCTTAGGGCTGCTCAAGAATTCTAAAGTCAGATTGGGGTCCATTTGCCTTCCACAGTCATTCTGACCAATGAATTGCCTTTCTTGGAGACTAAATCAAGGTTTAAACTGAGCAGCAGAGTCCAAGGGAACTCATTTCTCACGGAAAGGCACTGAAATCAAGGTGGCTGTTTCTAAAAACCATCCATTGACTAGCGACTAGTGTAAGCACTGCATCAGAATCAGTAAGGTGACATTATTTTATTTATTTATTTGTTGGTCTGCTTATAAACCCCCTTCTGTTGCATTGGTTTAATCCCCCCTGCTTAACACGGTATTCTATTTACCACTGTTAACTAAGCACCGCCCTGCCTGCAGGGCACTGGTTTAATCCCCACTGGCTCATGATGTCTTTTTGCTCCGCCCCCTCTTGTTCCACCAATCTCTTTTCGCTCCACCCTCTTTACATCACATCCTATTTCCACCCTATTTGGCAAGTATATATATAAGGACAGGATTGTGATTATAGTTAGTTTAGATAGGTTAGATTGCACTGCGTTCCACATGAATAAAGAGATACTGCTTTCCAGCTCAGCCATGAGTCCCTGGTCATCTGTCTCCTGCCCGCGAAGCTAGCCTGGCATTTATTTATTTATTTTTAGATAGAGATAGACAGGCATAGAAGAAGAGAGAGAACTGAAAGTGACCACAGTACCAAAACTTCCTTCAGTGAGGTGAGAATTGGGCTTGAACACGGGTTGAACGCATGGCAAGGCAGCACACTATCCAGCTATTTTGCTTGCCCAATGAGGTCACTTCAAAAAAAAAAACCCTCAATTTACAGACCCATTTTTTTAGCCACTTCAGTATAGGGATGGATCTGAAACTCTATATTATTATTTTGCCAACATAAGCATCTGTATTTTTAATATAGTTAGTGTTTAGTTTTCTTGAAGTTTAACTGCAGTACTTCCATGAAAATCAATCTGTACCTGTGAAAGTGTC
This sequence comes from Erinaceus europaeus, assembly GCF_950295315.1. Classification (NCBI taxonomy): domain Eukaryota; kingdom Metazoa; phylum Chordata; class Mammalia; order Eulipotyphla; family Erinaceidae; genus Erinaceus; species Erinaceus europaeus. The sequence continues at coordinate 1,384,184 of NC_080182.1, read as the reverse complement.
CCAGGAGATTCTGATGTAAGGGAGTGAGGGGCTCTGAGGTGAATCCCCACCTTTTATATGAGATTATTTGCTAACATGTACTTCACTCTGGTTGACTCTGTTACACAGCCTGGAAAAATGTCTGCTGATCTTCTCTCTTCCTTCGTTGCAATGAATGACAGAGTCATGCAGCTTGTAGCTTGCAGAACATTCTCTCGTCCATAACTGCTGACAGCAGTCATATGAGACAACTTTACACTATCGTGGCTATGAGAAAAATTAAGGTCACCTACCAGCACGAAGTACTGGGGACAGAGTGAGGACTTGGACTCAAGACCTTCTGATCCTAAAACAAGACTCTTTTCCTTAACTGATTTTTATTCCTGAATAGCCCTTGAAAGAAAAGGTGCATTTAGCTAGATCAGAGCTTGGTATCGATAGAACTAGCTACGGACCACTGTTTTTAAGTGAAGTGTTCCCCCCACCTCATTTGTTATTATGATTAATAGTGAGTTACAAGACTGTAAAATTACAGTGCATACCACATCCACCGCCAAACTGTCTGCCAGGTGATGGTGTACTAGGTGGAGTGCATGTATTACCATGTGCAAGGACCCAGGTTCAATCCCCCAGGGTCCCATCTGCAGGAGGCAGCTTCACAAGTGGTATCACAGCACTACAAGTCTCTCTCTCTTTCTTTCTCTCTCTCTCTCTCCCTTGTTATCTCCCCCTTCCATCTCAGTTCTTCTCTGTCTCTATCCAATGAAGGATTAAATAAGTAAATAAAAATATTTTAGAAAGAGCAAATGTTCAAGAAGTTACCTAGAACACTGTTCAGAGTAGTAGTACCATTTATTCATTTATTATTTTTATTTTCCCCTTTTGCTGCCCTTGTTGTTTGTCATTATTGTTGTTATTATTGTTGGTGGTATTGCTGTCACTGTTGCTGGATAGGACAGAGAGAAATGGAGAGAGGAGGGGAAGACAGAGGGGGAGAGAAAGGCAGACGTCTGCAGACCCGCTTCACCACCTGTGAAGTGAACCCCTTGCAGGTGAGGAGCTGAGTAGTACCATTTATAACCGTCAATATATATATGGAAGGCCTCCACTGTCACACTCACTTAATTAAAATTGATGCTTGTGATGTAATTGACATAAACCAAACCCCACCAGTTTAAAATATTCAGTACTTCTTGATATGTGTATATACTTAGGAAAGCAACACCAGTCACAAGAGTGAACATATATATCCACTAGCCCAAATGTCCCGATGATCCTTTTGTAACCTTTTACCATCCTTGTCCTGTATTCCCAAGGAATTAGCCATCTGCTCTCTGTCACCAAATGAGTTTGTATCCTCGTAAGATGATATGAATTGTCTACACTGTGTATCGTCTTGTCTCTATTTTGTACTCGGCATATTGTCTAGAGATTTCTGTGTGTATCAACGATTCATTTATTTTAAGTGCCGAGTAGTATTCTATTGATAGACATCTGGATTATTTCCAACTCAACTCTTACACATAAAACTCTGGCAAATATTTAGATAGCCATATGTATGGATATATAATACTTCTCATGGGGAACTACCTAGGAATTGAAAAGCTTGATGTCTAAAAGTTGAAGATTCTGATAGGTGTGTGCTCATTTTCCTAATGGCCGGTGGTGCTCTGCTTATTTTCATCTACCATCTTCTTCTTTATAGTGCGTTGAAACCTTCTGACAGGCACTCTTTCTTTTTCATGCTTATGACACTGAGGCAGCTACTACTATTTCTAACCAGAATGACTCCATAATGGCCCCAGTTTCGTTCCTTCTTTTTATATTTTTCAATGATTTTTTTAAATTGCTACCATGGTTGCTGGGACTTGATGCCGGCACTATGAATCTGCCACTCCCAGCAACTTTTTTTTTTTTTTTTTCCTATTTTCCCCCTTTCTTGTTTTTATTTGACAGGACTGAAAGATACTGAGAGGGTAAGGGGAGATAGAGAAGGAGAGAGAAAGACAGACGTCTGCAGACCTGCTTCACTGCTCATGTAGTGTCCTCCTGCAGGTGGGGAGCAGGGGCTTGAACCTGGGTCTTTGCGCGTGGTAGTGTGTGCACATAATCGGGTGTGCCACTGATCACCCCAGCTTCAAAAGCTTGCAAGGTGAAGGATTTGAACCTACATAATTAAGCTCCTCAGACCATGTATTTCAACTTGAGGTTATATTGTCTTGCAAGTTGGAAGCTTTTCTACCTAAACTCTATGTTGCCCAAAGTAACTCACAAATCAGAGAACAGATAAATGTGGGGCAGATCAGGAAGACAACTGAAGCAGGTTGTGGCTGTGTCTCTGGAGATCTGGTCATCTTCTGGGCGCCTTGGAGAGGCAATGCAGTCTCTGCACACAGGAAATTGAAGTGTGTAAGGGACAAGGCCAAGGAGCCATCGACAAGCACAACTGTACCCCTGGCCATCTGAAGGCTGGAAAGACCACAGGCAAAGAAGGTAAGGTTGCTGAGAGGTGAGCGGGAAAAATGAGATGCCATGAGAATGTGAAAGGGGGAAGTGGTGGCACACCGGGTGAGTGTACACAGTACTAAGTGCAAGGACCCACACAGGGATCTGGGTTCGAGCCCCTGGCTCCCCACCTGCTGGGAGGAAGCTTCACAAGCTTCTTCTCCTCTATCTCTCCCTCTTCTCTCAATTTCTCTCTGTTCTATAAAAAAGAAAGAAAGAAAGAAAGAAAGAAAGGAAGGAAGGAAGGAAGGAAGGAAGGAAGGAAGGAAGGGATGGAACAGAAAAAAACAAAAGGCTGCAGGTGCAATGGATTTGTAGTGCAGGCACCAAGCCCCAGTGATAACACTATAGGCAAAACAAAAACAAAAACAAACAAAAAAGAAGAAAGAAAAAGAAAGAAAGAAAGAAAGAAAGAAAGAAAGAAAGAAAGAAAGAAAGCAGGACCCCAACTGAACAACTGAGGCTAGTCATTGAATGAACTGAGGCTTCCTAGAGAAGCACAAATTCTTATCCCAAGGGTGACAGTGCAGGTGACAAATGGCATCACAGACCAGAGAAGAACAAGGATCCTCTGGGCTATTTCACAGTGAGGTATTTCTTCAAACTGATATTCTTCATTATTTCCTTAATGTTTATTTAGTGAGGGTGGGGAGAAACTAATTTTCTCTAAATAAAGAATGAGTTACTTTATGTTTAAAAATAAGGGATTTATTACAGGCAATTTTTCAAACCCTGTAACTTCTACCAGGGGCATAAAATTGCATAGAACACAGCTAATAAAATACATCACAGAGCCAATAGAAATAGCCTTATTTAGGCTCAGGATTTCAGTTGCTGGCAGCAGTGGATTTTAGGCAACTGGCCTCAGGGCTGATGGTTTGCCTTATAGCTACAATAAGCAACTGGCTGACCTCAGAATCCTGAGATGGAAGAGGGAAAGAGCAGCTGCCGAGATGTTATATTCTCAATTTAAGTGGATTCTCCTTTGACAGGTCTAAAACTCTTCCTAGTTGGCGGTTATATAGGGAGTCATGTGTAGGAACCGGGTTGACCAGAACTACTTTTGTGATATGTTTATTGCCAAGATTGTGTCATGTCTGTCTGGTTGACTAGCATAGGGACTAGGGGTTCCAGTTCACTACCTCTTCCTTTTTTTCCTTTAAGTTTCTTTTTTTCTCTCTCTCTATTTTAAAATTTTATTTATTTATTACTGGATAGAGACAAAGAAATTAAAAGAGGAGGAAGAGATAGAAAGGGAGAGAGACAGAGAGACATACACCTTCAGCTTTACTTGACCACTCTTGAAGCTCTACCCCTGCAGGTGGGGGTCCAGGGGCTTGAATGTGGGTTCTTGTGCGCTGTGGTGTGTGCACTTAACCAGAAGCACCAGTGCCTGGCCCAAGTTCACCATTTCTTAGGACTAAGGACATGCTCTAACATATTCAGCCTTTGCTTCCTCTTATCGTAAGCAGCCTGGGTAGAGGTTGACCCTAGAACATCTTTGCAAGCAGATGTTCAAATTTCTTTTCACAGGGGATATTTGGAATGTGTAGGATGGTACTGATGGAGTAAGTCAATTGGATACTCAATAATCCTACGATGTGGAGGTTAGCCCCTATGACTACAAAGTTCTATACACTTCCAAATATAGCAGAGTCCTTTGTTAGTCCAAACCACCTTCAGCTCCAACTGAACAGAGAAGCTTCTCTACTATCTCTCATCTTCATGAGTGGACAATTGACCAAGGCAAGAATAAAGAGCGGGATATTCCAGAAAGAAATCTGAAGGCACTCCTTGCATGAAACAACAAGAAAAGCTTTGTGGGAAAACACCAGTTAGAGAAGCCACATCCTCAAAGACACCAAGCCTGAGATGTCAACCTTCAACTCCAATAATCTGGGAAGACCTTTCCTAGTACATGGGACTACCTAGTTCTATTTCAGATGATGTGCCCCCTAACAAAATTAGAGCCCTTAGATATAGGCTAGACCCTAGAGGATTCTGTACATATATACATATATTCATTAGTTAAGGGCAACTATACACCTCAAAGTAAAAGTGATTTCTAGTCTGCTATGATTAGACTTAGGCCTAATAAACTTGGAAATCAAGTAGAAAGGTCAAAAGAAGGTGCCATAAGTTGTCTAATCAAATATTTACCACTTAGATATAGACAACCTCCTCTCATATTCCCTACTACCCTCAACCATTCTATCTATTCAGCTAACTACCAGAAGAAAGATATGTTCCCTAATCTCTCCTCTGACGGCATCAGCATTACTGTCATCCCTTGATAATTTTTAGAAGAAACACCATACACAATATATATACTAAAGGACAATTATTGTCACTATGACAACCTCTGTTAGAATCGTCAAACAAGTAAGGGTTAACTCAGACCCCACTAAAATGCTAGGTCTATTTCCTCCCTAACTTGAGGCCAGGCCCTATAAGCCTAATACTGGTTTGGATACAATGCTTGAACAACTGGGAGAAAAACCTAACCTTGTCAGATAAAGAAAGGACTGCAAAAGTTAGGTAAGGGTGAGAGACTGGCTCACTTAATAATGGGCTTTTTGGTCAACACCAGGCCAAGCTATTATCTGGTGCCCTGGTCCCACATAGGAAGGCCTAGGCCTGTAATAGACCCCTCTCTCCACCAACACTAGTAACTTCCATCAGGATGGTCATCACAAGGCCTCTTGCTAGCCTCTCCAGGACCTTTCCCTTACCATAAAATGTCAGTGGTAGGGACTGGCCCACTCTCTAAAGGGAGAATAGGTGAGTCTACTCTGCCACTCAAGAAAGACTGGCCCTGAAATGAGTACATCCTAGAATGTTCCTAGCTGTGACCATGAACTTGGAGCTCAGGCTGGCAGGGACTAGGAGGTTACACAGGCTCCTATGCTAAACAGGAATAGATATGGGCCCTGGGTCAGATCAATGGGGTAGGTAAACAGTTAATTGTATGCATATATTTCCTTCAAGTCTGGGAGCTCCTCTCTGCCCTAATCCAGATGTCTAGTCCTATTCTCAAATGTACTTTATTATAGAAGCCAGACAGTGGTCAACCAGTGTACACATCACCATGAGCAATGACCTGGATTCGAGCTCCCCACCTGCGGGGGGGGGGGGGGGGGACACACTTCAGGAGTTGTGAAGCAGGTCTATAGGTATCTTTCTCTCTTCCTCTCAAGTCCCCCCTCCCTTATCAATTTCTCACTGTCCTATCAAATAAAATAGAAGAAAAAGAAGAAAAAAAACAGGGGGAAATGGCTGCTAGATATGTAGTGCTGGTACTGAGCCTCAGTGATAACCTTGGTGGTAATAAAAAAGTACTCAGAGGGATAAAGAATAGGGAAGCTTCCTTAGGGAGGCAATGGGACATGGAGCTTTGGTGGTGGGAATTGTATGGAGTTGTACCCCTTTTAACTTGTTAGTCATTATTAAATCACTAATAAAAAAGTTAAAACAATAAACAATAAAAAAAGTTAAAACAATACATTTACTTCCTAATTTAATACATTTAAATGAATGCAGGATTATTAATGGTCTATTACTGTTTAATCAAAAGTGTTTTTTACATAAAACAATGCTTCATTTAACCACTGATTTATCATCTTACCAGTAATTCTGTATAAGTACTGCACGCTAACTGATTGCACCACTAGAGCTCCAATCTTACCAGTAATTCTATTAAATATATTTTTTTCTTTTTGTAGATAGTGAAATAAAATTACACCAGAAAAGCCATTGGAAAAGCAAGGCTCACATTCATTCTTTCTCATTCTAAAACATATAATCTTTCTATGACACCACTTGTTGTGTATAGGTTGAATTACATCCAAAAAAAATTTCCTGTGTTGAGTTTCTAATCCTCAGTACCTCAGAATGTGAAATCAGTTGTAAAAAGAGCCATTAATGAAGTAACTTTTTCAGTACTAATGAGTCATCCTAGAATAGAATGAGTTAGACAAAGTATGACTGATGTTATTATATCAAAAGGAGAAATATGGACATACACACACACATGAGTTAAGAGATTAAAAACTGATGTTTTATAATTCATGAAAGCCAGCAAACCACAAGCAACCAGGAGAAAGGCATGAAACAGATACTCCCTAACAAACCTTGGCAATACTTAGATCCTGGACTTTAGTCTCTTGAGCTGTGAGGCCATAGAAATGTGTTCTGTGAGCCTCTCATTGCTAGTACGTCATTTCCCCCAGCCCTAGCAAACAAACATACTCTTCTACCTCTCTCAAGAAATAGCTGCCCTTTTTACCGATTAGTTCAAAAACCATGCTCTTCACCAACCACATGGCCAAATCTCCAGATGTCCTAGGTTAAACCAACTTAGTGCAGTATTACTAATGTCTCCCTTACTCCTGAGCCACAAAACCCTCTCTTCATCTACCTGCTTCCTACCCCATGGCCCTCAACCAGTGTGTCTCTTGTGACAGCTGGGTTTTACTTACAGTGCTGGGGATGAACCTCCTGGAGAACCCAGAGCTGGTCAGTCCTTTCGCCACTAGACATAATTCTCAGCTTACACCGCACAAGTAGACAGTGGTAGTCACATTACTTTGTCTAGGATTATGACTCACAAGTAAAGCAGAGGAGATTCACTCAGCAAGTACCTTCAGCAAGGGTTCAAACACCACAACAAAGGGTTAATCTCTTTCTTTGTTTTTCCCTAATCCACACAGAACCTGGGCCAATCCTGACTGAGCAGGGGTCTCAAACATACCTCCCTAGGCTGAACCACCTCTGTGATCCACGACTGTTCCTCTTCTCAGACACGGGTGCTCAGTTTGTGTGACTTAGCTTCTTGTCACTCTATGGTTGTACAATAAAACTTCCACATTGATAAAAAAAAATGTGGGTGTCTGCAGTCTCCAAACTGGTATCCACTAGACAGAGGTGACTATTGAGTATTTCAAGTATGACTAATAAGATTAAGGGACTAAATTTTATATCTGATTCACATTAGTTACACATGACCCAAAATATTGAGATAAAAAATATGATTTCTGCATTGAGCATTTAGTATGTTTTATTTTTTATTTGATATTAACAGTATGTTTGTTACAATGTATAGTTTACACCACACCCACCACCAGAGTCCTGTATCTTCACCCTCCCAAAGATTGCCACCATAGTTGTAACAAAACTTACAGTTTGTCTGCTTCTAAATTTTTAGTATTTTTAAATTATATTTTAAGGGTTGGGCAGTAGCACTGGGTGGGGGGGAGGGAGCATCCTGGGCAGTGGGGCATCCTGGGCAGTGGGGCATCCTGGGCAGTGAAGCAGTGTTGCAGGTCTCTCTTCCCTCCCTTTCCTCTCTATTTCTTTCTGTCCTCGCCCCCCAAAAATAAATAAATGAAAATCTTCCCTTATATTAGTAGCATTTAAAAAATTAATATTTATTATTTATTTTCCCTTTTGTTGCCCTTGTTTTTTTTAATTGTTGTTATTGATACCATCGTTGTTAGATATGATAGAAAGAGATGGAGAGAGGAGGGGAAGACAGAGAGGGAGAGAGAAAGACAGACACCTGCAGACCTACTTCACCGCCTGTGAAGCGACTCCCCTGCAGGTGGGGAGCCAGGGGATTGAACCAGGATCCTTACAGTAGCATTTTAAAGAAACAAAATAGTAGAATAAATTACTTATTTAGTCCTAGGAAAGTAACTCAAAATACCTATATATTTCTAACTTTATCAGAAAGATTATCTGCATTTCACAAAATTTTGTTAACATGTGAAATACAGCCAGAATTTTCATCTATATTATGGGAATGACATTTATACATGAGTGCTAGTAATAAGAAATGTTTTAGACAATATTAAGGGCCATGGAAATTAAAATCATGATATGTCTTTTATTTAACCTGCGGTATGAAACATCTTGCATGTTTCATACATCTATGAATGTGATTGAACGAACAATTTCAAGTCATTCTAAAATACAATGTATTGCACATTGAAATAACCAAAGGATCTCCAGGCTAGCTACATTAGAATCTTCATCTGTGGGAAGGGGAAGGGATGTTGGCATCAGTAGTCAAAAAATAATTTCATGTTCTATAGACTGTATGATTGTCCACCCTCAAGATTCATATGTTGAAGGTTAAAGCCCAGGGTGAAGGTTAAAGCCCAGGGTGAAGGTTAAAGCCCAGTGTTACAGCTCAGTGTGAGGGTCTCTGAGGGTTGTCAAGGTCATGAGGGAGGAGCCCTCATGAATGGGATTAGTGACCTTCTAGAAAATGCACTGCAGGGAGCTTCCTTGCCCCTTCCACAATGTGAAGATACAAGGAAAAGAGAGCTATCTAAGTAAAATTAAGCACATTTTTAGACTACACCAACTCTATCTTGGTTGTGTACTTCTAGCCTACAAAACTATGGGAAGTAAATTTCTCTTGTTTATTAGCTATTCAATCGATAGTATTTTATTACAGCAATCCAAACAGCTATCAGGTATTTTTTTAAAAAACAAATTATATAAGAGTTTCTTAAAAATTCAGTGTTTTTAGAAAAAAAATTGAATCATGCACACCCAAGTTTGAGGACCAGTAATATTGTATTACTGACAGTTTGGGTCCTGCTCCCAGTGACATGGGGGCTAGGAAACAGCATGTATTGTGTCACCTGCATTGAGGGGCACCGTATCTACCTCTGGATTAGACTTTGTGTGTTGGGGCCTTTCTCTTTCCATGAAGTTTATCTTCTTGTCTGCTGCTTGTCTCATTTCAGGACATAAGACTCAATGAAATAAGCACATTATGGGTTGGTTTATTTGGACATCTCCAGTGGAGAACTCCATTTACTGACGCAGTTGCAATTTGTAAAACAAGAGTTAGGAGTGTGGTAATTACTGTGTTTTGGATCCTCAGATCTGTCAGCTATGTTCCCTGTCCTAAGAGACTGACCATCCGGATTGCTGAATTCAGGTTTCTTGGACAGATTTTCTCTTTAACCAATGAGAAGCACCAGTAGGGAATCAGAAGATGGGAGGGAACAAAATTTGTGATTTTTCTTGTCTCTTCCCAGCCCTGTGTTGCCATGCTGCAGTTTTGGCCGTGATCCACCTCCTTGAGGGGTCCTCTTAGCAGTCCTTGTAAGGCTCCAGTTCTCACCAGGTGCCAGTGAGACAGTCCCATCTGCCTGCCTGTCAGTCCCAGCGGTGATTTTCAACTATTACTAGTCTCAAGGCATTTCAGCATCCCCTGTGTATTCCTTTAACTTTGGCCACATCTCCAAATTGTCCATTCATTAATATCTCTTTTTAGGCTGGAACCCTAAATGGTTCAGAAATGATGTTAAAAGTCAACTAAAATGATGTAAGACCTGGAAGACCCTTTTGAATCCCAAGAGTAGAAGAAACATTTTCCAGTCCATTAATTGTGTGGTCTTTCAAAACTTTAAGCCCCACCCTACTAGGGAAAGAGAGAGACAGGCTGGGAGTATGGGTCAACCTGCTAACACACATGTTCAGCAGGGAAGCAATTACAGAAAACAAAACTCCCACCTTCTGCACCCCATAATGACCCTGGGTCCATGCTCCCAGAGGGATAGAGACTAGGAAAGCTATTGGGGGAGGGGATGGAATATGGAGTTCTGGTGGCGGGAATTGTGTGGAGTTGTACCCCTCTTATCCTATGGTCTTGTCAGTGTTTCCTTTTGATAAATGAAAATAAAAAAATAAAGTAGAACTCAGAAAACTGGAAAAAATGGCAATTCATCTATCCTATCTTATGGTTATCCATAATATCCTATCCTACAATCATATTCAGCAATCAATCACAAGAACATTGAATGCTTAGTAGGCACTAGACATTATTCTAAACATTTCACCTGCCTTAAGCCACTCAACCATCTCAATAGCCATCACTATGTTGTCACTATAATGATAAGATCAACAAGATTAACTAGCTAGAGGTCACCCAGTATTAAGTGATGGAGCCATAGGGGATTTCTCCCAGGTATTTCTCTTGAAAAGAATACATAAATCTACCATTCAGGTTCCCTCTGACCACAGTAATTTCAAGCACAATTCTCTATCATACTTAGGACTCCAAATGCTCTTTGAGAGGAAAACAACTCTTAACTGTGTGGCCAGGACTGAAAAGGTTTTCCATGATGAATGCTGAGTGTCTTTCCCAATCATCAAGACTCTCTCCTCCACCCCTTATATTTTTCCCCTTCAAACTCCTTCTCTTTATTTACAGCCCCTTTGGAATAGCTCTGGAAAATATGAGATGCTGAGCTGAGAGGAGAAAGGAACACAACTGGCACTTTCCATCTCTAAATCAACAGCTTTTCCCCTCCCCCACCCATCTCCGGCAGTGAAATGGCATGTAATAACATAGCAATCTGAAACTGCCTAAAAGCTGGTAGAGACTATGAGGATCAGGAGCGGGAAGGTGTTGAATTGCAGGTCACTCCAAGTTGCAACTGCTTTCAGACCTCCTCATAAAAGAGCGTGGAGGCTAATTCCAAACAAGCAGAAAGCAATTTACACTTCATTCAGATGACATTTCTGAACAGGCTGTTCCCACCATCTCCTGTCTCTGTCACAGCTCTGTCCAGGAAGGTCGTCAGAGACTGGGGAGCCTGACTCTACTTATTAACTGATGTTTGGAAATAGTGAAAAGAAATCCATCTGCAGGGGGCTGCACGTGCAGCTCACGTCATGTCATACTGTATGGGTAGCTCACGTCATGCCATGCATGCAGTCTGCAGGCTGTGAAGGGAGACTTCCCCGGGCCCCATCTCTCTGCACTGTGGCTGACCACCTGCAGGTGCTGAGGTCAGGCGAGGTGTCCCAGAGTCTGTGTGTGGCTTCCCTTAGCTTACAATTCTCCCTCCTCCAACTCCCTGAGTGAACCAATAGGCTTTCTGCTTCTAAATCAATCCCAACTGTCCAAATTGGGAATCTCACATAATCCAAGAGGACCTTCTCTAATGCCATTGGATAGAAGACACACCTCTACCTTACAGCCAGTGATCCTTCCTGCCACAAGCCCTTACTCAAAGGTGATGTATTCCAGGCACAGGTGAATGGGGAAGTCCCTCGTAATGTACAGTACAGTTTCAGATGCAATTTCTCCAGGTATATGAAAGTTGACTACCTCTCCTCATTATTAAAAGATCAACAATAGTAAAGGAAAGGACAGCCTGGCCCTCCCTCAGTCATGGCCAAGTGGTTCTCTGCTGTCAGCTACACCAAACCATGACATCAGCAGGCACAGGTATAATCATCTCAGGACTAATGCAACCCCACCTGATGTGTGGCGTAATCAATCCAAGAACACTGACTCAACTAATTAGACTTTTGGCGGTGGGGGAAGACTAGAATGAAACCACCATTAAAGTCACTTGTGTATAAGGAATATAGCAGTTTTGTCTCCAGAGACTGTCTGCTTCCCACTCTACCTTAAAAAAAATGTTTTAAAATTTTTTATTTATTTTATTTACTTTATTAAAGAGGGGGAGATATAGAGAGAAAGACCAGAACATGCCCAGCTCTGACTTATTGTAGTGCTGGGGATTGAACCTCAGACCTGAGAGCTTCAGGCAAATAAAAAAAAAGTCTTCCGTATGACCATTATGCTGCCTCCCAGAGTACAACTTTAAATAGACTTTAAAGGCCTAGCCAGTTGTCTGTAGCAATGTCTGGGCAATGTAAGGCTCTTCCAAATAAATACTAAGTATTTTCTCCTTGGCATTGTATTACAGGTCTGCTAACTCTGCCTTCTGGTGGTATTGGGATTTGAACTTGGAACCTTTGGTATGACAGGATAACTTCGATGTTATCTCCCCAGAATACAGCATTGTGTTACTCTTATTCACTCACTGGCACTATGTGGTCGATCCCAAATGATAGCAAGGATCTTCTGACCACTGGGGAGTCCTTGGAACACTTACAATCATCAAACAAACAAACAAGCAAACAAACAAACACCTCTTACCAGGACAGTTTTGGGGGGGCTGGCTAAGAGTCACACAAAAACCCTTCAAGGTGGTGATTCGCCTTTGAAAGCAGTATTCCTGGAGCACAGTCTACAATCCAGCAGGTCCCCAAGCAGTTCAGGAAAGCTCTCTACAGTCAGATGAGTTTTAGAAGCTGTGCCTGCTATGCTATTCTCTTAGAAAGCCATCATGCAGAATGTACAGTAAAAATTTCTGAATTCTGCAGCAAATAGATGCCTAACGTTCCTAACGTTTTTTAATCTCATCTTTTCTTTTTCCTCATGAACCATCTGTTACTATAGAGCAGCACACATTTTAAGGAGTTTGCACTTCAGTGGCTAGACACAGAGCATAATTGATTTTCTCTAAGAGCAAAGAAGCCAAACCTCAAGTGGGACGAGTTGGGATACATGTTCCAAGTGTCAAAATGCCTTAAGCAAATGTTTGGTATTTACTAGACTAACAAACCAATAATGCCTCTGAATGTGTTCGATACTTTGTACATTTCTATGTGCACTCAACCACTATTGAATGTTGAGATACAAGGTTTTTTTTTACCATTAAAACATTGAGCTTTGGGGGGGCCAGGCGGTAGCACAGCGGGTTAAATGCACCTGGTATGAAGCGTGAGGACCAGTGTAAGGATCCTGGTTCGAGCCCCCAGCTCCCCACCTGCGGGGGTGGGGGGTGTTGCTTCACAAGCAGTGAAGCAGGTCTGCAGGTGTCAATCTTTCTCTCCCTCTCTGTCTTCCTCTCCTCTCTCGATTTCTCTCTCTCCTATGTAACAATGATGACAGCAATAACAATAAAAGCAACAAGGGCAACACAATGGAAAAAATGGCCTCCAGGAGCAGTGGATTCATAGTGCAGACACCGAGCCCCAACGATAACCCTTGAGGCAAAACAAAAAGTCGAGTTTTTATCTAAAGTAAACAAAAGTTACCACAAATACTACCAGGAGACTGATTCAGACGCTAGAAACATAATGGTCAGATAGCTAGGTGTCTGTCTTCTCAGTCTGGATAAAATTTCAATATGGGCCACAGACCCCTTCCTTTTTTCTACAGTCAACTGAGGCCAGACAGACGTATTTAGTTGTATATTTAGTGACAAAACTGGCAGTTATGTCTACCCAAAGGTCACTAGTTCCATATTTGGATTTTCTTTCTATTGTGATCCAACAACCAGAATCCACAATTGATGCCCTATCTTTTAAAATTGTTTGGTTACTATGTCCTGAAAAACTGCCTATTGAAGTCAAATAATTTACAACATCTTAGTATATTTATTAACTTAATCAAACAGTTGAAGTTGCTTACTCATGCTTGAGAGAAAGCATGGTGGAATGGATGCCCAGAATTTAGGAATCTCATCTTCTTGGTAGAATGCTGATTGGGTAGCCCTGTGGAAGACTGAGTATTAAAATGCTCTAGACTAATATAGATATTAATCTCTCTCACTTCACCCCAAGATGATACGAGCTATTCCACATACCAGAAAACTTCTCCAAGGTGTGTGTATGTGTGTGTTTCTATTCTTCTGTCTTCCCTTGAGAACCTCAGAGAGTTTCTAATAAGCAAAAAGGATTAGTAATCAGACAACTAATCTCAATGGAATTTCGATTCACTGCGAACCACTCAGGGTAATTCTTTAAGACTTTACTTTAACACTACTAGAAAATAACATATACATTAGAAGAGGTAAAAAAAAAAACCCTATTTTTTGTTTTATTTGAAATATTTAATTTATTTTAATGAGAGACCATGCAGGAAAAAAGATGCACACAGAGAGAGACCTGAGCACTGCTCAGCTCTGGTTTATGGTGCTGCAAGGACAGAATGTGGGACTTGAGAGCCCCAGGCATCAAAGTATTTGCATGACCATCATGCTAGCTCACCCACCCCTTCTTCTCATTCTGAAACTTCTGTTTCTTCTGTCTTTAGATGCACACTTACATATAGCCCACAATGTGGATTTAATGAAAAAATGTGCTCTTTTAGAGGTCTTTGCCAGCGATGCTCTGACACTTTCTGGTGAAGAATTTAGGTCGCTGATACTTCACATGGCAAAAGCACTGCTAGTGAACAGCCCAACCTCTGACTGGCAAATTTCCTATCACACCATCACACAAAACAGCATCATTCAGATCTTCTTCTTCTAGCGTTTGCCCTTCTTCCGTAGCCAGTCAACAGCGTCAGGTTGAGCCTGATGTAAAGTTTCGAGACCTCCTTTGAATCTGGAGAGGTGGCAGTCGTTGACTATGTGGGTCATAGTCTGTCTGGAGCCGCAGGGGCAGTTCGGGTCATCTCTGGCTCCCCAGCGATGGAACATAGCGGCGCACCGGCCATGGCCTGTTCGATAGCAATGGAGGAGGGCCCGATCATAACGTGCTAGGTCAAAGCCGGGTTGACGCTCGCAGGGGTCTGTGATGAGGTGTTTGTTCTTGACCTCAGCTGACTGCCAACTCTGTTTCCAAGAGTCTGGAACAGAGAAGTTCAGTGTAGGCGTAGGGGACCAGACTGGGTGACGAGACGTCAAGCATTGGACAGGGTGGGCGAAGATATCCGCGTATATTGGCAGGTCCGGTCGAGCGTAGACGTGGGAAATGAACTTAGATGATGCCGCATCCCGACAAATATCTGGGGGGCGATGTTGCTAAGAACTGGCAGCCATGGAACCTGGGTGGAACGGATGGTTCCAGAAATTATCCTCATGGAGGAGTATAATTTGGAATCGACCAAGTGGACATGGGGGCTACGGAACCATACTGGGGCACAGTATTCTGCAGTGGAATAGCATAATGCCAGACATGATGATCGTAGTGTGGAAGCGCTCATGCCCCATGAGGAGCTGGCCAGTCTTGCAATGATATTATTCCTCACGCCCACCTTTGCTGCAGTTTTTATGAGATGTTCGTGAAATGACAGAGTGCGATCGAGAGTAACGCCAAGTTAGACTGGCTGGGCTTCATGCCGGATTCTCGTATCGTCAAGCTGCACATTAAGCTCACGCGAGGCCGAGGCATGGTGTAGATGGAAAACAGATACCATTTTTGCAGTGCTAGGGATTAGTCGCCATTTTTTACAGTCATCAGATATCAGAGACATGTCTTTCGTGAGTGTTTCCTCGAGGATGTCGAACTTGGATGCCTGAGTTGCACAGCAGATGTCATCGGCGTAGATGAACTTCCTTGAAGAAGTTTCTGGGAGGTCATTGATGTAAATATTAAATAGCGTAGGAGCCAGAACAGAGCCCTGGGGGAGGCCACTTGAGACAAGTCTCCATCTGCTAGACTTGTCACCCAGATGCACCCGGAATCTTCTGTTTTGGAGAAGAAACGATATAGTGTTGGCCACCCATGGAGGCAGGCATCTTGAGATCTTGACTAGGAGACCACGGTGCCAGACCGTGTCATAGGCTGCTGTGAGATCAACAAAGACAGCACCCGTCTTTAAATTCTTCTGGAATCCACTTTCAATGTAAGTTGAGAGGGCCAGGGCTTGTTCGCAGGTAGATCTTCCTGGGCAGAAACCAGCTTGGGCTGGTTTCAAATTCCTTGATAGGAATTTCTCTGTAAGATGAGAAATTCGTGACAGAAGCAGCCTCTGAAGGAGTTTGTAACACACGGAGAGGAGAGAAATTGGTCTATAGCTGGCGGCCAGTGTTGGGTCTTTCTTTGGTTTCAAAACCGCTATAATCTTCGCACGACGCCAAATTTTGGGCATAGATTCGGATTCCAAGATGTGGGACAGGAATGAAGTGAGCCACTTCTTTGCCGCGGGGCCCAAGTTAAGAATGAGTTCTGGGGTGATGTTATCAGCCAGCAGCTGTTCCCGGTTTAACCCTCTTCAAAGCGTCTTCCAGTTCAGACAGCATAAAGGGAGAGAGTTTTGGAGATGGACAAGATAACCGGAAGTGGGATGACCACTCATGGGAAATTTCTCTTTTCCAGACTGGGTCAATCTTAGCACGTCCAACTTGAGTTAGGTGACTGGCCACTGAGTTTGGAGATACGGGAGGATGGGAGACGGGAGAGGGTTGGCTACTGGCATCCAGACTATGGAGAAGCTTCCAGGCCTTTCTACTTGAGTGGGTAAAGTTCAGACTTTCCGTGAGTTGTTGCCAGCGGGCTTGGCGTGCTGCATCCAGGGAGGCAATGAGATGGTTGGCCACATCTGGGTCGCCTGACTCATCATACTGCTTTAGTAGTTGCTCGCATTCAGCATCAAGACCAGGTGTATAGTTAGCACGTCTCCCACGAGGAATAGCTTGGGAAGCTGCTTTGAAGATGGCTTGGCGGAAGCACCTGTAGGAATCTTCAGAGGGGATAGAATTAATTGGAATTGCAGGAATAGATTTGTTGGTAAGATCACTGAACAGACGCCAGTTTGCTTTCCGAAAGTTCCATCTTAGTTTCTCCGAGCACAGAATCAGTGGGAGCTGGAGACCAATGTGGATGATAGCTGGGCGGTGATGACTGTGCGGGAAGATCTTGAGAACTTGTCTCGTAGCGGGAAAGGCTTGGCCGTTGACTGTGCTAATCCAGCACAGGTTGGGTGACGAGTCTTTATTCCATCTAGCACTGTGAAAAGAGCCTGGCTGTTTGGGATCGTATAATAGGGAGAGGTCATTCGCTGAAGCCCAGTCAGCCAAGATAGAGCCGTCAGCATGAGTGGAGGAATATCCCCAGTCTTGGTGATGACTATTAAAGTCATTCAGATGAACATCAGCAACTAATACATATTACAGCTCAACCTCTGACTGGCAGATTTCCTATTACACCATCACACAAAACAGCATCATTCAGATGATCATCAGCAACTAATACATATTACACAGTTAAATTTTACAAGTAAGGAGTTGGACATTCTCATGCCTAGAAAGAAGCAGCAAATTAGCTATCATCGATTTAATTTAAATCAAATGCTTTCACAGCTTACTATGGAGAAAGAGAGAGATAGAGAGAGAGAGAGAGACAGAGAGAGAGAGATATCCAGAGTTTCACTCTGGTAAATGCAATAACAGATGCTAATGATTGCACTCAGGTCCCCAACATGCAAAGCCAGGATTTCACCCTCTGAACTGTCTCCCAGACCAAGCTCACTCATGGCAGCCACACAACAGCCCTTCTATATTGGCTCCTTGCTTAACAGAGTCGAAGATTCAGAAAGGTAACTGTGATTTAAATTAGATTCCTTTTTTCTAACAGCAGTAATGATTTCAGCGCCTAGCCTTGACTCCTTGGAGGACTTCTCTCCCTCCCCCCCCCGCCCCGTTCTAATAGCAACTCAAACTTTCTTTTGGTCTTATTTATTCAGAAAAAAATAAGTTCATTGCAAATGTTTCTGATTAGCAATTTGTAAGCATTTCCATACAATCGTTTATTCACTCAATGGAGTTTTAAGGAGTGCATGTGATTTTCCTAGCACCGAGCTAGAGCCAGGGGTGGAGGGAAGTCAGCACTTGACTAGATCCTTCATTCTCCCTCTGTAAGGTTGTGTTCCTTCTGCAGAAAGTTCTGTGTGCACAGAGAGGACGTTCTGCATAGGTGTGGCTACTGGCGGCATTCTGTAGTGCCTGGCAGGGTGTGACAAATACGAGAGGGGCTTTCCATTAGATCGGCAAGTGCATTACACACATTTATACTGATCTAGCAGCTGTTTTGGGAGCTGGGCTGAGCGTTTTATTAATTTGTACAGCAAAGCTCCAGGCTTTCAGGAATTAACAGGCTGAGGCCAAAATGAAACAGGTTTTCGTCCCACAGGAGGAAGATTTTTCTTACTATCAGAAAAATCTGAAGGAGGAATAAGACAACAATTTAGCAGGAATGAAGAAGAGGAGATTTAGGCAGGAGATAAAAGGATGGCAGAGAAATGATTTCACTCTTAAGGTTTCTTCCAACCCTAGAATTTTAATTCAACGCCTAAATCCAAATATGGATTTTTCTTTCTTTTATACTGACTTTGACAGCCAGGGAAAGGGTTATCTTTAATTACCTAGAAGAGAAATTTAGTAGCTATAGATTGACTGTGGTTCATTTGCAGCTCCCTATTTTTGCTTGATTCAGTTGAGACTTGTTCTGTTGGCTTAGTGCATAGGCACAGAAATACAGAAACAAAGCAATTTTTTTAAAATGGTCACTTGACTGCATTTATTTATTCCCTTTTGTTTCCCTTGTTTTATTGTTGTAGTTATTATTGTTGTTGTCGTTGTTGGATAGGACAGAGAGAAATGGAGAGAGGAGGAGAAGACAGAGGAGGAGAGAAAGACAGACACCTGCAGACCTGCTTCACTGCCTGTGAAGGGACTCCCCTGCAGGTGGGCAGACAGGGGCTCGAACCGGGATCCTTATCCTGAGCTTTGCGCCACGTGCGTTTAACCCGCTGCACTATGCTCAACTCCCACCCGCTGCGCTATGCTCGACTCCCACAAAGCAAAATTAATACCACACTTTATGTTTATCTTTTACTGAGCCCATCACTTTATGTTTAACCATATAAATAATATCAATAAGTGTGGGGAGCCACATGTGCCCTCCAGGTTGCTATTGGCATGACACCAGAGTCTGTTCACAGACGCCTTGCTGAAAAGTGAAGTTCCTGCTTCTTTACACCTCAGAGTCTGTTCACAGACAAGGTAAGTTCCTGTCTCCCAACTCCACTTCCCCATGAATCACCCAGGACCTTCCAGATAATGGCTGATTACCATGACAACACGCCACTTCAATCAACAGTCCCCAGCGGCTAACTCCCCCCTTGCCCTGGCCTTAAAAACAGCACCTTTGGGGGAGCTGGGTGGTAGCACAGCGGGTTGGACCAGCGTAAGGATCCTGGTTCGAGCCTCCAGCTCCCCACCTGCAGGGGAGTCGCTTCACAGGTGGTGAAGCAGGTCTGCAGGTGTCTGTCTTTCTCTCCCTCTCTCTGTCTTCCCCTCCTCTCTCTATTTCTCTCTGTCCTATCCAACAATGATGACAACAATAACAATAACTACAACAATAAAAAACAACAAGGGCGACAAAAGGAAATAAATAAAAGCAGCACCTTTGGTGCTAATAAACAGACTTGATCAGAATCCTGACTTGTCTCATTTCTCGTGTCCCCTCCCCTCTCCCTTCTTTCCTTGTCCTCACTCCCTCTCCCAGGTTAACCCACGCTGAAGGTCCCGCGGGACGGGACAAATAAAGGGAAGATTTGTGGTAGTATTGAGAAACAAAATGGAATCTCAGGTTGAAATACTTAAGAGTAAACAGAGGTGTCATATAATCTTTGAAAAATAGGCCATGAAACTGAAGGCACACACATAAAGGGCATCTCCCTATCTCTGTGTCTGTCTCCTCTCCCCCACTCCCGCCCCCTCTATATATATTCCATATATCATGCATGACCTACACAAACGAATGCTATAAGATAAAGTTCTAATACAAGAACTCAATATATCTGCCTTAGAAATGACAGAATTATTAACGAAACAGTAAATAAAGCCAGAAAGGAAAAACCTAGTACAGAAAACAACTCGGCGTCAAGAAAATGTAACACAGACTAACACTAGTAGTCTGGACACAGATCAAGGAGGAAGAGAATCACAAATGCAAGATGGGTTAAAAGAATATTACTTGCAAGCTATTCTCAAAAGGTGATTTTTTTTTAAAGTAAAATATACATTACTTAAATCAATCTGAGAAGTGGAAAACTTGACTAGAAGAACTCTACAGTTCTTGTGAAGCTTGTGAAGGCGATTAGTGCTCTACCATTGAAAAGGGCATTAGGACCAATGGGCTCACAGCTGAGATTTATCTAACCTTTATAGCATAATTATGATGTTACTTCAACTGTGCCACACCATAAAAAAAGACAGAAAGCTCCCCAGTTAACTCCATGGAACAAGTATTAATGTAATACCAAAATCTTATCATGAATAGTAGAAAATTTCTAAATATACACCAGCCTAATTTAGGTATGCAGATATAAAACTTCTGAGTAAAATAATGGCCAATGAATCTAGCAGTGTAATAGGAATAAATTATAAGCAAACACAGACTATTATTATACAATGATGCAAAGAAAATTCAGAATCAGGAAATTTATTAATTTAATTAAGCATGTCACTACATTAAAGGAAGAAGATTATGCGACCATAAATACAGAAATAAGTAAAACAGGGGCAGCAGAAATCTACTAATCTATTTAAAAACAAACCAAATCTAGGTAACACAATAAAATAAATTAAAATCAGTATTTAGATAACACTGCATACTATTATTTAATATTAGCTAAAAGATTGTCTGAAAACAGCATAAGAAAATTAAATAACTAGCAGATACACTGAATAGTTGAAATGAATTATTTTTTTAACACTCTATGTTACATGATTGTGTATTTATACAGAACCAAGGCTCTCTAATAAAACTTACCAGTAGTAATAAAGGAATTTGATGGTCTGAGAGGTTGCTCAGTAGCTAGAGCTCAAATCTTACATGTTTCAGACCCTGGGTTTGATCCTTGGCACTACCAAGGACAATATCAGAGAGTTCTCCATGAATGGCAGAGTCATGCATTGGTGTCTCTCCCTTGTCTTCTCACTCTCCACTGTCTCTCTCAAAAATATGGGCAGTATTTGCATGGTTGAGACCCTGGGTTCATTCCCAGGTACCTCAAAATAAATAATAAACAAACAAATAAACCAATAAAGACTGTGATATCTGAAAATAAAATAATCAAATGTGGAAAAGCTAAAAAGTTATTGGCTTTTCTTTAACAATAAAATAGAGCTGGAAAGAATCACATTGTAACAGTGATGAAATATTTTTTAATGCCTTGCAACTAAACTTCCTTCTTAAAATTAAACTTCTATTTTCAGCTAACTGTAGATTCACATTTACTTACAAGAATCATACAAAGAGGTTGGGGAGATGGCTTAGCTGGTAAAATGCTGGACTTGTATTACCACAGATTACAGTTTGATTCTCAATGTAGCAATGTGCAGGAGTGGCTTCAGGTTTCTCTGTCTCTGTATCCTTTAATCAGTTTTCTACCCCCACATGGCCACATTTCCTAAAGCCATAGTGTGGCACCATAATAAGGATACTGACATATTCCACCACTGCGAGGATGAGGAGGATGAGGATTCCTCCAGCGGCTCCTTCAGCTACAAAGCTGCTCATTTTCTTAGCTGCTGACACTCACTAGTTTCTTTCCCAGTGCTGTCATTTTGCCAGTTCAGGAGTGTTATTTAAATGGGCTCTTTTAGAGTTATACATTGGGGACTGGCTTTTCAAAATCCAGGACAATTCTCTGGAGGCTTATCCAGGTTGTTTTGGCATCATTAGTTTGTTCCTCCATGGTGTGGGTATATATACGACAGCTTAACCCCTCACCTATAAAAAAACATTTTCTCTCTTTCCAGTGTTTGGCTGTCACAGATAAAATCTCTTATAAGCACTGATATACAAGATTTTTGGGTGAACATAGTCTTCATTTTCCTGGGACAAATGCCCAGGAGTGCAGTTGCTATGTTAATTTCTCAGGAGATTGGAAAACTGTTTTCCAGAGTGACTTGTGCCATTTTATATTCCCATCAGCAATCTATGAGTGATCGAGTTTCTCTACCCCACCCCCCAGCATTTGTTTCATTATTTTCTTTGTTGGCTATGCTGATAGCTATGCACTGCTACCTCACTGTGGTGTTAATTTGCACTGCCCTAACAGCTAATGATATTGAGGATCTTTTCGTATGCTCATTTACCATCTGCATGTCCTTTTAGGTGAATGTCTCTTCGTGACTTTTATTCATTTCATAATTGGATTGTTTTTGTACTGTTGAGTTTTGTGATTTTTAAAATACTCAAGAGACCTGCATATATATGTCTTGCAAATACTTTTACCATAGCCTGTAGCTTATCCTTTTATTTTCTTTTTAAGAAGATTTTATTTATTAATGAGAAAGATAGGAGGAGAGAGAAACCATACATCATGGCCCATGTGCTGCCAGGGATCGGATTCAGGACCTCATGCTTGAAGTGTCCAAGGCTTTATCACTGCGCCACCTCCCAGACCATTCCTTTCATTTTCTTAAAAGGGTCTTTTTAACAACTTTGACCTTGAGATAAGTTCAATGTATTATTTTACTCTTATAAACTGGACTTTGCTTTTGATGTTGGCTAATGGCCCAGCCATAGACTCCACATTTTCCCTCTTGTTACTACTTTAACAATGCCACATGTTTTTATTTTTATTATTACAGCTAAATGATAAAATTTAAAATTAGGATGAATGGTGGCCTGGGAGGTAGCTCAGTGGTCATGTGATTAGCTTTAGTTTGTTAATACAGATTATCGTATTAGCAAGTTGTGAATTGACAGCTTTTTATTTTTATTTTTTATATTTTTATTAGTGACTTTCAAAATTACTAGATAACAATTCTGTACCATTCCCATCACTAGAGTTCTGTGCATCCATTCCCTTTATCGGACAATGAAGTGATTCTCCCAAGGTCACAGATATGGATTATTTTTATAACTCTCTGTCTCTCCCTCTCTCCCTCTCTCTCTCTCTCTCTCTCTCCATATTTCCCCCACCTTTTCTATGGTCCTGCCTTCTCCTTTTTAAATCACAGATTCACCTATTATTATTTCTGAATGTCTTTCCTCTTCTCTCCCAAGGTCCTGATGGAATCGGGTTTCAGAGTCCTCTGGTCATCTTCCCCTAACATTTCTCCCCTTCTAGGAATATGGACCAAAAATCTGTATGGGGTACAGAAGGTAGGAGTTTTCAACTGTGAATCAATGTTGCATGCCTGGGGGTGGATATATATGCTATTTCTAATATTAATGATTTTATCTCTATCACACAAAACACTGGTTTGTTATTTTTCTACATTTTATGTTATGAAAATATAAGATTCACAAATTAAGCTGAGGAATTATTTTTCTTATTCTATTTTTGGTAAAAGATAGTATAGATTGGATTAGTTCTTGTTTAAATGTTTGGTAGAGTTCTCCAATGAAACCCATTTGGGTTTGTAAACGGCTTTTAGAATTTTTAAAATTATAAATTCAATTTCCTTAACAGTTGTTGAAATCGCCAAAGAAGCTGCTTTATCTTAGACTCATTGCTGCAGTCTTGCTAAGTGTTGTTAACATGAATATTATTGCAAAACTGTCATTTACATGTGTAAAGTCGCTTAAGCTGTAGCTTGTGCTTTGATTTCCGTCTATGCATACAGGACTGTCACAACCTCTTATTTAAACCCAACTAGTGATAATTTGTGTTTTCATTCCTTTACATATGTCAGTCTTTCCAGAATTTGTCAGTTTTATTGATTTTTTTCAAGTAACTCTTTGCTAAATTGACTTTGTTCTTTTTCCCCCCCTTTTTCTATTTTCAGTTTTATTTATGCTGTTGTCATTATTTTTCCTTTCCATCTTGGTTAAATGTCATGAGTTTATTCTGGCTGTTCTTAGTCCATTCTTTTTTTAAAATTATTTTATTTTATTTATTTCCTTTTTGTTGCCCTTGTTTTTACTGTTGTAGTTATTGTTGTTGATGTCGTCATTGTTGGACAGGACAGAGAGAAATGGAGAGAGGAGGGGAAGACAGAGAGGGGAGAGAAAGACAGACACCTGCAGACCTGCTTCACCGCCTGTGAAGCGACTCCCCTGTAGGTGGGGAGCCGGGGGCTCGAACCGGGATCCTCACGCCGGTCCTTGTGCTTTGCGCCACGTGCACTTAGCCCGCTGTGCCACCGCCCGACCCCCTCTTAGTCCATTCTAAAGTGAGATTATGAGGTGAGAGCCAGGTTGAAGATTTTAAGACTTTCCCCCTTACGTATGCATTAGTGATACAAATTTCTTTCTCAGCACTTTTTTAATGGCAAGCCATGGATTTTCATGTTATAACTTCATTTTTATTCATTTCCATTGTATCTGCATAAGGCCATTTTTTCCCCAATGAATTACTTAGAAGTATGATTATGTGGGAGTCGGTGGTAGCGTAGCAGGTTAAGCACAAGGACCGGCATAAGGATCCCGGTTCGAGCCCCCAGCTCCCCACCTGCAGGGGAGTCGCTTCGCAGGCGGTGAAGCAGGTCTGCAGGTGTCTGTCTTT
The DNA here is from genome assembly GCF_950295315.1 of Erinaceus europaeus. Classification (NCBI taxonomy): domain Eukaryota; kingdom Metazoa; phylum Chordata; class Mammalia; order Eulipotyphla; family Erinaceidae; genus Erinaceus; species Erinaceus europaeus. The sequence continues at coordinate 1,359,625 of NC_080182.1, read as the reverse complement.
CTCTCTCCCTCTCTTTCTTCCCCTCCTCTCTCCATTTCTCTCTGTCCTATCCAACAACGACGACATCAATAACAACAACTGCAACAGAAGGGAAAATAAATAAATAATATTAAAAAAAAAGAAGTATGATTATGGTCAAGTGAATATTTTCTCCAGTTATCTTTCTAGAGTTTACTGGTGTCATCATTTTACCAGATCAGGAGACATAACAAAAATCTACTCCCCTTTATGCAGCTTGAATTTACTCGCTAATAATAAAAATGTATTAGCTATTTCCTGCACAGACACATGGAACCACATAGTTTTGCATCAACTTCAAGCCTGTCAAAAATTTCAAGAAAAGAAAGTCAGAAAGTCTTTTGCATTCCCAGGCTCCCTACCTGATTTCCACTGGCATCTCAAACTGGAGTATTTCTTGTGACTGCTGGGTAAGGATGGGAGCTCTGACTCCACCTGTCTCCATGGTGGTAAAGGTCTCATTGACATTAGGTAATGGCTCAAGTCTTAGCTCTAAAATAGGTTTCCCAGTCTGGGAGTATGGATCGAACTGCCAATGCCCATGTCCACCTTCTGCAGCTAAAATGAATTTTGGCTCATATTCCCAGTAGGGAGAAATGATAAGGGGAAGATGCTCAGAGGGCTCTAAGCTCCAACTCCGTAAGGATCTGGAGACAGACGAGGAAAAAGAGAGGGACATTAGGAAAGCAGTAATAAGTGTAGGTGTGACGTAGAAAGGAAGAGAAGGCAGGCTAGAGAGCTGTAGAAAGGATACCATGTTGCTGCATGGTCTTTCCCCATGCTCTCAAGTTCCACTGCAGGTCAGAAGGCTTCTACAATTACATGTCAGCTTATGAATTTATAATAATTCTAGTATATATTATAGTAGAATTCTAATAAAAATATCAACAAAGTTTTTGGAAATTGATATGATTAAAAAACTAACATTAATGGGCCACTAACATAGCTCACTTGGTTAGGCACCTGCTCTGCTGTGGTATAACTAAGGCTTGACATTTGCCATTACACTGGGCACAATTTTGATGCTGTGGTGTCTCCCCCCTCTCCCTTTCTTTGTCCTAAAAATTCAGTCTACCTAAAGTGGTAAAGCCTTGATGAGAACAAAAGCCACCACCACCACCAATAAAAAGGACTAACACTTACACTGAAGAATTGTTTACTAAAGAAAAATATGAAAGCAGTTTACTAGTGAGGAGAAATTTCCTTTACCAGATACTAGTGCATATGAAAAATGTCATGTTGATCAAATCTGCATGGTCTTGTTGTAAAAATAAACAAATAGAACAGTATACTAGAACACAGATAGCAAAGTCTATTCCAGTACTATAAGAAATAATTTGTGATAAAATTCTATTTAGTGGAAAGAATTGTGCAATAAATACATGACAGTCTAGCAGTCTAAGAAAAATTAAACTTGATTTTATCTTATCTATTAAAATGTTAGCATGTTTAAAGAGAATAAAATTTTAGTTATAATGAAAAACTAGAACTCTCTACAGTGTACATGTACAATTTAGAGGAGAAGGAATCTAGAGACACTGGAACTATATAAAAATATAAAACATCTGATGAGGGGGCCAAACCGTGGCACACTCCTTAGAACACATACTTGACTATGCATAAGGCTCAGGGTTTGAGGGTCTGGCTCCCCCTGTAGGGAGAAGGTTTCATCCACAGCGGAGCTATGCTGCAGGCGCGGTTTCCTTTACTCCCTCTCTTTCACCCCTCTACCTCCTTCTCTGTTACTCTCTGTCTTTATCATAAAAATAACAAAGGAAAAACAAGTTAAATAAATCAAATTAAAAAATGCCCTCCAAAAGATAGCAGCAGCAAATGCCAGAGAGGTTGTGGAGACAAAGGAACCCTCCTGCACGGATGGTGGGAATATCAGTTGGTCCAACCCCTGTGAAGAGCAGTCTGGAGAACTCTGACAAGGCTAGAAATAGACCTACCCTATGTTCCCATGATTCCTCTCTTGGGGATATAACCTAAGGAACCCAACACACCCATCCAAAAGATCTGTGTACACATATGTTCTTGGCAGCACAATTTGTCATAGCCAAAACCTAGAAGCAACCCAGGTGTCCAACAACAGATGAGTGGCTGAGCAAGTTGTGGTCTATATACACAATGGAATACTACTCAGCTGTAAAAAATGGTGACTTCACCGTTTTCAGCCGATCTTGGATGGACCTTGAAAAATTCATGTTATATGAAATAAGTCAGAAACAGAAGGATGCATATGGGATGATCTCACTCTCAGGCAGAAGTTGAAAAACAAGATCAGAAGAGAAAACACATGTAGAATCCGAACTGGAATTGGAATTGGTATCGCACCAAAGTAAAAGACTCTGGGGTGGGTGGGTGGGTGGAGAGAGTACAGGTCCAAAAAGATGACAGAGGACCTAGTGGGGGTTGTATTGTTATATGGAAAACTGGGAAATGTTATGTATGTACAAACTATTGTGTTTACTGTCGAACGCAAAACTTTAATTCCCCCATAAAGAAATTAAAAAAGAAAGAAAAGAAGAGAAAGAAAAAGAATGCACAGCAAAAGGAACCACCGTCCAAGCAAAAAGGCCTCCCACAGAATGGAAGAAGAGCTTTGTATGCCATACATCAGACAAGAGTCTAATAACCAACATATATAAAGAGCTCATCAAACTCAATGAAAAAACAAATGACCCCACCCAAAACGGAGAGATGATATGAATGGA